>NW_007578502.1:231314-247450 GCF_000690725.1 Stegastes partitus | reverse complement strand
TAGGTGTGCATGGGTATGAGCCAGTTCCACCACTAGACGCCACGGCTCCTGAGGAGCTACTGAAGTTGACCAGCTGTAATTGTCATGGAGATTGCAGCAACCTGTGGTGCAGCTGCCAGAAGAACGGGGTCTGAGCATCTGGGCCTGTGGAGTCTGTAAGGCCAGTACATGCAGAAACTGCAGTCATGATGTTGTTGAGTCTGAAGAAGACGTAGACGATGACTCTAGAAGCTTCTGACATTGTATGTAAACAAAAAGGCAGTGATAGAGTGCAAGGAGTAGCTGCCTTTGTCTCTCCTCTGTGAGGACTGTGACTCCACAGGCTGGGGTTAGGGATGCACAGGTCGATGATATGTGGTACCTTTGCCTCCTAGAGTCGTGGTGCAGGTAAAGGACGGAGATTACTAAAATGACGTTCAAGGTAAATGCTATAAATACATGATGTCTGTGTACATATACTTAGACTATAGACTACCTCTGAACACCTGTGACTGCTGTCAGCCGTCTCTCTGGTCCAGGCTCAGAAAACACTTTCATCAGCATTCATGGCCAAAACTTAAATGTCCGGCTGTCTTTCTGTCAACATATCCCGGCAATATATCCGTGTTACGGTTGCTTTTGGATGTGATTTGACTTGTACTCTTTACCAGGAACACATGATCTCCTGGAGGTCAGCTGTAGCCTGATCTTCTCACTGCTCACCGGCCTGCAGCATCATGGACGGCCACCAGCACAAAGTTCAATGAGAGGAGCTCCATTCCTGTCAGAAGAAACCTGCACCAGGCAGCTCTAGCCTGGCCTTTGGTCGGCCTTTAGACCCTGAGGTCATGGGACAGTGAGCAAATGGTTCTAATTTACAATCATGTGAAGACATCTAGCCTAAAAGATGGAGGAGCTATTTTAGAAATAGAGATTTATGTGTGTTAAACCATAAAGATCAAATCACCTCAGCATGTCTAAGGATGTGTATGAATGTGTATTAGTTCCATGTATTGTGGTCGACACATCCAGACTCTATGAGCAGATGGATGCAACGCTAAGGCCAGGAACATCACATCCATCATATGTTCACTGACAAAAGGGCTGAAGCTGCTGGTTTTCTTTGTGATGTTTTTCAAATATATCTATAGGCTCCGTTTAAAACAAGATCAAATGTTTGTTGGTCCAATGAGCTAAACCGTCCTGTTTTTTCATATACCTGTGGTAGCACATTATTTGTCAGCATACATAAAACATTTATTCTGAATTATGAAATTGAGTTTGCATTCATTATTTAGAAGTCCTTCAGTGGTTGTTAAGCAGTGGAGCTGGACCCAGATGGCTCCCTGCTGCCCCGCTCGGATCCATCACTCACCCCTCAACAAGCTCATTAATCCTGACAGAACACGAGCTGAACCGAGAAGGGCAGCAGAAAAGAACTGGATCATCAGATAAATGAAGTTCAAGGATGACCCAGTGACTGCCTCTGTTCACAGCACTGTGGTTGTTCCTATAAATGCTGGTGTGTTCCTGAACGCCAGATGTGCTGCTCTGGCCACTGAAGTGACTCAGAGCCCTCACATTAGTCTGTGCTGCTGAAGAACACGTCAACATGGAGCGTTGTGTTAGTTCAGACAGTCAGGACGTCACACGTTTACTACCTGAGTCCAACCCGCCCACTGGCGTGCTGTCTGGGAACCCAGACACAGATCAGACAGATTCAGGCTTTATTTAAGTAAGAATGAAACTGAAAGTAAAACAGGATGGGAAACTGAACTGAGGGGAAGATGACCAAGCTGACCAACAAGCTCAAAGGGGGCAGGCAGGCTCAGAGGCTCCGGGTTCTGGGAGAAGCTGGAGCAGGGCTGCTGGCAGGTCCTGGGATGGTGATGCAGAGGCTTCAGGTGGCTGAGGGAAGGCAGGCAGGAGACGGGTCGGGGACTGGCACAAACATGGGCTGTCAATGTCTATGAGAGAGTGGTGGACCGAACCGGGCTTTTATGGGGCTGAGGTGATTGACAGCCGAATCCTCACAGCCGTCTCCAATTTGTGCAATCAGGCAGAGTGGGAAGACAGAGTGACCCTAGTGAGGATTAAGGTGTAGAGATGATGGATGGATGGACAGAGTCTTGTCAGGTTCTGGTGGAGGTGGAGGATGTCCTGTTGATATGCAGATGTTCCAGCTAGGTGTCCTCTCCAATGGCCTTCTACCAAATGTCCAGCTGTGAGAAAGACTCTGTGGATTCTGTGTTGCTTTGGACTGTGCCTGATGTTCTGCAGGTCGCTACAGGCACCATTGAAGTTGGTTTCCCTGTTTTTGTGTTCATACTGTGTTCATTCAAACTTTGTGGATCTCAGGTTCTGCCGGGGAGTCTGTGATCTCTGGGACTGTCTGAGTCATGGTGCTCAGGTTGTTCCAGAGCAGAGTCACTCTGAACTCAGAGGTTAAATCTGACCAGCTGAACTGCATTTACTTACAAAGCCTTCCACTAGAACATTGTAAGTTCTAATTCTCAGTTTCTCTTTATGTTCAGCAGCCCACACAGGACGCAGGGCGACACCAAACACCTTAAAGCCCGTCTGCACAGCGGCAGGTTGTACTGCTGGAGTATTGTTGTTCTAGTGCTGAACCCAGAAACCGATTCTGAGGAATGATACAGACAGCTGACCTTACAAGGGGACAGGACTGGCTCCTCGGGTCTGGTCTGGGTGAGTCCATGTTCATGAGACCACCACGGTGCAGTTTGGAGGCCGATCATCCCCACAGGCTGCTGTCTGCTTATAGGGCTCATGATAGGTCTTTTAGGATATTAAAAACAGGATATGGACGTGGTCAGACACTGGATCTGTACTGATATCAAGCTTGTAAATGAGCCTTTGATTGTAATTTCACATTTTAAAAATAACACAAACGGGGAAACTGGTTGGTTGTGTTTCTTATATTGAAGCTTCTCATTTCATCTGCAGCTATGGCTAGAAACACGTGTGCATTGAAGTACGTATAAGGTGTGCACATTCACATCACATTTTTGTTGATGAATAACAGCTAACAAGTAGCTCAGAAGAAGGTTTGTAATCTGTCCCGTGAGGA
Organism: Stegastes partitus; assembly: GCF_000690725.1. Lineage (NCBI taxonomy): Eukaryota > Metazoa > Chordata > Actinopteri > Pomacentridae > Stegastes > Stegastes partitus. Next base: position 244,380 of record NW_007578502.1, on the reverse strand, counting down.
CACGTCCTGAGTCCATGTGGACCCCCTGACATGTCTGGACAGGCATAGAATAAAACAACATCTAAAATATGTGATGTGGATAAAGTCAGCCAGCAAACACAGAGCCTGAAAGCCTTTATGATAAGAAACATGAGTGACATGAGACACCAGAGGGCCACGTTGTGCAGACTGGCTGGTGTTCTGTCATTATTATCATCATAACATGTTTTTAAAGTTAAGATAATAAACTTTTCTGTGAAAGGTTAGACAGACTGTTGTGGTAAGTTTTTAGACAGTTATCAATGGTTCCAGAGATTTACAAGATTCCAAAGAATGATCATTATTAAAGCTGTGCTGAGATTAAAGGGACGGTACGCGCTCCACTTTAATCACACTCAACATTATTCCCCTTTGTCATTACTGTGTACCGTATCCAATGATAGCCAAATGATTGCATGACAAAATGAATCCTGGAGGCTCAACATAATGATATTTCCCCTCATTATGGTGCCCAGTGTGTCCTTATCCTCACCTGCTCAGCACATCCAATCAGAGCTCAGTTTGGCCGGTAAGCCGTGACACCTCCTCCAATCCTGTTGGAGCGTCAGCGTTTGTGTCCTCCTCTTCCTCTCACACAGATGATATCTTTTACCGAGGTCACTAACAGCCATGGTAGTAATTATTACATTCAAATATTAATCTCTGTTGCAAGGACAAAGCGATGAATCAAACTCATTCCCTTAGATGGCCCCTCCTCCTACATCACTGCCCCAACCGGCCACATTACGGTGACAGATTGTTGTAATTCGTCCTCACCGACCAGAGGCCTGCTGCTGCATACGAGCCTTCAAAACAGGTCTGTTGACTGGGAAAGTCTAACCAGACAGCATGGAGGTGTGTGTGTGTGTGTGTGTGTGTGTGTGTGTGTGCACGTGCCTTTCTATTGCTTTGACACTCGATCCATTCTGAGGAAAGTCATGAACAAACCCTGCTGGAGGTCAGATGAAGCTTGGAACTCTGCGCTGGACTTCCTCACAGATGGAAAGCGGGTCTCTGCTGAGCTCACAGTGAACACAGGAGCTCCACAGGGCTGCTGCCTCGGCCCCAGACTGTTCTCCGTGGACACATGACTCCACCCAGGACAACAACATCATCATAGAGGACGTAGACGGCCGTCCTCGGCCTCGGGGGGGAGGGGGGGAGTCTTCACACAGGGACCTGGTACAGAATCATCGCTTATGGAGAGGACAGTGGTCTTGTTCTTAACATAGACCAAAGAACTCATTCTGGACTTGAGGAGGACGGCCCCCCTCTGCAGCCCCTCACCATGAAGGGATCTATCTGTCCAGCATGAATTCTCAAAACATGAGCCTTTTCAGAGAAGCTGGACAATTGTATGTTTGAAGCAGGAAGGAGCGTCCTCCATTTGCAGGACTGCTGTTCATAACAAGATCAGTGAGTGTTTCCCAATAAGGTCAGTAGTTGTTAGAAATGTGGGACAAAGACTTGTACCTGAGCAGACAGGCACCAACGGGGGATTGGAAGTGACGTAAGTGTACGTTATGAAGCTGCTGATCGCTTTCCTGACAGGCTTTCATATCTGAATCTACACCAGCAGCCGATTCAGCCTCTCTGCATAACTGCTCAAGAACAGAGGAGTCGTTATTGATTCATGACTGAGTTTTGGCTCGGGGTTTTCTAACCGTCAAGGGACCAAGAGAGTTCAAGCTGTCTCCTCAGACAGGAAACTTATTGATCATTTGGTCAGTATTTAATTGAAGGGGCTGTGTTTTAGTACCACTGAGAAGTGACAAAGGTCTGCAGGCATCTAAGAAACAGACTGAGAAGGAATGTGTGGAAATGTTTATAGAGCAGGAATGATGATGGTGTGAAATAGGATCAAGAGCTTTATACCTGATGCTGAGACATACATACATGATGTTCAGCAGTAACCTAAACACTGTGTGTACAGGTTGGTCAGAGGGTTGGACTGGAAACATGAGCATGAAGTTACAGGACTCCACACTGCCATCATATAACATCCACATGATAGTTAAAAGCTCCAAACACTCAAATTCTGTCAAAGTTTAAAATGACTGATGATGAGAACGTGTGCGTTTTGCTCCTAAACATCCATCCATGTTCTAGTGACGTAGGATCAGAGCACGGATACGGAAACTGGTCATGATGATAATATAGTGTTAGAGGGAATAGATTACTATGGCAACAACATCTGCATCCTTAACATTTGAAAACACAATGTTTGCCTTATCAGAAAATAAATTGTATATTAATGGAAAACGTGTCAGTCGTGGACTAATTGCTGTGATTTGCATGGGTTCTGATGTGGCCTCTAGTCGCCCACACCATGCTATGGCTTCTACATTAATCACACATAAATGGTTGTCACAGCTGTGTTCAGCGCCCATCTAGCACTGCCTGTCACTGACAACTCTGACAAATGGACAAAGGGGGTAGCAGGGAGACAGAAGGGTGACTGGGGACTCCAGTGGATTTCATTAGTGGAACTGGTTCTTTACCACAAGGTGCAATCATCAGCTGCCATATTTATTCACACCCTTACATGTTTATTGTATACGATCCTGGACTGTGCTGATGTGATCCACCACAGACATGTTTACTGTGTTGGTACTCTGTAGGATTCGGATCAGTGGGTTGTCACTGACTTTCTATGTATGTTCCTGTTAAATTGTATTTTCATGTTGTCTTCACACCGGATGTGAACTCATTGTGCGATGTGCTCGTATTTGGGCGCACATATGGACTGAGTTTACTTACTTCATTCATGCGCGTAGCCTCACCCCATTTGCCCGTTTCCTGCCGTTGTCCAGTGTGGTATCATCAAACATGGCTGCGCTCGACAACATTGCTGCTTTGTATCTGCTGTGGAAGGCCCAGAAACGATCTGGACGCCGTCGTGTCCAGGTCCATCGGATCCTCCAGAGACGCACACAGCTCTGGGAACTATTAGAAAATGGAAGAAACTCAAGATAAGTGTCAGTCTCCCTCAGTCTGTGGCTCCATGCAAGATCTCACCTCGTGGAGCATCAATGATCATGAGAAAGGTGAGGGATCAGCCCAGAACTACACGGGAGGACCTGGTCAATGACCCGATGAGAGCTGGGACCCAAAGGTTACCATCAGTAACGCATTATGCCACCATGGATTAAAAGGTCCTCCTGCTCAAGCCAGCACACATCCAGGCCCGTCTGAAGTCTGCCAGTGACCATCTGGATGATCCAGAGGAGACATGGTAGAAGGTCATGTGGTCAGATGAGACCAAAATAGAGCTTTTAGGTTTAAACTGCACTCGCCGTGTTTGGAGGAAGAAGAAGGATGAGACTCCAAGAACACCATCCCGACCGTGAAGCGTGGGGCTGGAAACATCGTATTCTGGGGGAGCTTTTCTGCAAAGGGGTCGGACGACTGCACCGTACTGAGGGGAGGATGGATGGGGCCATGAATCGCAGCCTCCTTCCCTGGGCTCATGGGTCATGGGTCATGACAATGAAACACACAGCCAGGGCAGCGAAGGAGTGGCTCCATAGGAAGCATTTCAAGGTCCTGGAGTGGCCGAGCCAGTCTCCAGACCTGAACCCAGCAGGAAATCTTTGGAGGGAGCTGAAAGTCCATGTTGCCCAGCGACAGCCCCGAAACCTGAAAGATCTGGAGAAGATGTGTATGGAGAGGTCCACAATCCTGCTGCTGGTCCAGAGCTACAGGACACATCTGACCTCTGTAACTGTAAACAAAGGTTTCTTTACCAAATATTACGTTCCGTTTTTCTATTGTATCAAATATTTCATGCAATAAGATGGAAAATAATTTTAAAACCATACAATGTGATATTGAATGTATTAATTAATTAAATGGGAAAACTTGCAACATCGGCACTGAATTAAATGCTTATTTCCCTGTAAATTCAATAGTTTGGGTTTTTTTTTAGCTTTATTGCAGAAGGGTAATGAAATGCATCCAAACCAGTCTGTAGTCCAGTACTGACTGGCTAAGTGGGACTAATCAACCACACGGCGCTGACACTGAGCGTGAACGCCACGCCGCCACTCGCTCTGTCCAGGGTTTATTCTGATAGTATGCTCATGTTCACACTGCTGACACAAAGGGGAGGAAGGCAGTGTTACTTTGTGCAATGTTTAAAGCTGAAATTGTACCGCTAACATATATTAAAACATGCAGGTGACACAACGTTAATCCATAATATGAACACACACACACCACCTCCAAGCCTGAAGAGCAAATCCTGGGAAAAATTGGTTCTTCCACATAAATAATAAATGCTCTGCGAGAGCATTTTTCAGGTTGAGCAAACAGTGTGAGCGATTAGTCTGAGACAAAACATCCCAATGACCAGCATGACGCCTGATGGTGCTGTGGCTCTGGCAGGAGAGTCCAGTAGTCACAGGGTTGGTGGTTTGGTCACTTGCATGCTCTTGGACAAGACATTAAACCTGAAGTTGTTCTCAATAGCAGGCAAGCACATTACAGGGTAGCTTGGCTACCATTGGTGTAGAATGGACAGGTGGATGAAACATCCTGTTCAAGGCTTTGAACATCTGGAAGGTAGCAATATGCTGTATATGTGCCGACCATTCACCAGAAGGAGCCCAGTGCAAAAGTTTTTATTAACAAGGTGCACAAACAAAAGGAAAGTTATTGATGCCAGAAGTTTAAATCTCTGAATAACTTTCCAACTTTGCTGAACTCTGGAAGTGACATTGGTGAAAAACATCCAATGTGTGGGAACGAGATCATTGAAATTGTCGTTACCACACCTTTAGTTTTCTTCTTCTGTGGTTCCCGACTGTGCTGAGACGTGAGGAGCCACAATGAGAGACACAGGAGACAAAAAGGAAAGGGTGTGGCACTCAGTCCTCCCATATTTAATCCGAGGCTGTCTCACTCTTAATATCTAATAGATATTTATCTTTTCTCTCCTGCCTGGGGCAGAACAAGAGAGAAAAGAAAGATGAGGTGAGACACATGTGGAGGCCACGTTCTGCAGCAGCTAGTTGGTCTGTCTTTGTAATGATCTCACATTAACATCAGAAAAAACAGCTCCTTGTGAACCACTTATCTTTCTCTCTCTCTGCTGTCTTTCTTCCCATTAAGGATTTTGCTTCTCCGTTCTCCCATGGCCTTCTCCCTGTCTGCACATTCAGGTCTCTGGACTCCAATAAATGTCACCCTGCATCACTCAGCCTGACCAGCGGCCAAATCCTGAAGCCAGATGATTCAGAGACGGCTGTAAGAGTTCATCTGTTTGAGAGAGGACCTCCCCATCTTCAGCTTGGTCTCTCCGTCAGCTGCATCGCCCCATCCTTTCATCGATAGCATATGTATTTCTATTACCTTCGCTTGGCTTTTTATTCCTTGTACATGCTTGTTTCCCTCCCTTAGGCCAGGATGTTATCACACAGTTCTATGTCTTGAAATGTTTCCCTGTCCCATCCTCAATTCTAAAGTGCCAGCATTTAAAGTATGGTTGTTCCTTCCAAGCAGTTCTGACTAAAGGATTTCCTCTGCAGCTGTGGGCAGACGGTCAAAGTAGCATGTAGCATGTAGCATGTAGCATGTATGAGGGGCTTCAGTGAATCACCAAGAAGAACCCTCGGGCTTCGAGGTGCTAGTTAGGGAGTGAGTAAAGATTCCTTTAGCTTTAAAGCTGCCGTTCATACATTATGATTTATCTGAGTGTTGGTTGGTTGATACTTTGCTCTGCTGGCTGCAAAAAGAGAAACTATAATAAATAATGTGTCGTATGAGCAGCACTGTTCCTCACAACCGTATGAATTAATGGTGGACAAAATAATCAAAAGATTGATGATTTGCTAGAACAGTCTGATGATGATGGTGCTTTAGCAGATTCCTCAAAGCATTTGCCATGGAAGAAACCATTACTGTTACGTTTAATGTCAGAGGCACTCTCAGGATTGATCTGGACCTTCTACATGTGTTCGGCGGTCTACACAGACACACCTGCTTTCCTCACTGACATTCAAGCAGACTGTTCTTCTGCATGAAGAGCAGCTTTGAGTTCTTGGCCTTTGTGGAGTCTTTGGTTGGTGTACCAGGTGCCAAAGTGGTCGTACTATCACACCTGTGGCTGTGTGTCGTGTACACTCAGGTGTTAAAAGGAGCAGAGCTTCACCACCTGGTGGGGACTTTGGTCAGATGGCAGTGGAAGACTGCCAGGCAGACCTGGTAAACCCAAATAAGTCAGGAGGGTGCACTGGGAACCTGAACCCTGGCAGAGGCCCGTGAAGTCGTTGATAGTTGATGGAGTAAGTTGAGATCAACAATAAGCCCCTCAGTGGTGACAGCTGTGTCCTGTGGGGGGCATGTGGGGCTTCAGGAGTATGGGGTACCGGGACCCTCCAATCCTTGTACAACCAAACACACTGCTGGTCTTTGTCGGACTACACCTGCTTCTCGTCTTGTTGGTGGTATTCATGGACAGGATCTCCTTGCACAGCTGAGATGAGGAGAGCTTCTGGTTTGGGCGCCTCCGAGTGGGGTCTGTGCTTTCTGCTGATGACATGGTTGCATGTTGTACGGCGGCGGGTGAATATTGGGACCGACGGGTGGAAGTGGGCAGAACACACAGGCCAGAGGTAAATGATGTGGCCCAGCCCTGGTCGTAGTAAATATTAGTTAAATGAGCATAAACAGCAACATGTCTGTTAGACCCCATCCCAAGCGTCTTTCCTTGAATTATCACTGCAGTGTCAGACATCATCTTTATCCACAGGCTACGCACTGCAGGCTTTTAAGGTTGCTGTAATCAGGGTGGATGGCATTTCCTTGGCCTCCAGTTCTGCTGTACAGAACGTTGGAGTAATGTGGGGGGAGGATTGCTCATCGGGAGGTAAAAGAAGCTTTGGATTGTTGGGTTCTCTGTTCACACGGTCTTCACCTTACTGTGCTAAGGGCTATGAGATGATAGAAGTTGTGAATCAGGGCTATATAAATAAAATTTCAGTATATTTAATTGAAGCTGAAGTGCAGTGAAGGCTGGTGGATCTGTGAACTAACGATAACAAAGATGAGGTGAAAGGAAAGCGATCCATGAGCTGTGACTGTCTGTGGCGTCAACAGGTAGGTTTGTAAGGTTTACTTAAACTGAACCTGCCGAGAGCAGACGCCACAATAAAAAACTGGGAGACAGAGCAGGACACTCTAAAAACAGACAACCAAATTAAAACTAGTGGCGAGACAAATCACAGGAACAAGCAAGTGTCTAAGGTTCAGTCACTTCAGTATGACTGTTCAGACTGAGGTAAGCTGCAAGAAATGGGATCTGGATCTGATGTAGGACCACATGTAGAAGTGGCTCAAGTCAACATTGAAACATCCGACACCACATGTTGGGCTGCAGGTGGATCAGTGGTTAGCATCATCGCCTCACAGCTAGAAGGTCGCTGGTTGGCGTCCCGGTGAGGACACCCGGGATCTTCCTGCGTGGAGTCTCCATGTTCTCCCCGTGCAGCGTGGGTTCTCTCCGGGTTCTCCGGCTTCCTCCCACAGTCCAGAAACATGCTGAGGTTAATTGGTGATTGTAAATTGTCCGTAGGTGTGAATGTGAGTGTGCTTGGTTGTCTGTCTCTAAGTGTAGCCCTGTGATAGACTGGTTACCTGTCCAGGTGAACCTGCCTTCACCCTGAGTCAGCTGGGATAGGCTCCGCCCCTCATGACCCTAGTGAGGATGAAGGTGTAGAGATGATGGATGGAGATACCACATGATTTTCAATTCAATTCAGTTTTATTTGTATAGCGCATATTTACAACAACAGTCATCTCATAGCGCTTCACAAAGACAGAAACACCCAACAATCCAAACATCTGGATTCTCTATAAGCTTCAGCAGTCTGCTGGTGGGAAGGAACTGAAAACCCCCACAGGGGAAAAAAACCTCAGACAGAACCAGGCTCAGGGAGGGACGGCCATCTGCCTCCACCGGTTGGGTGGATGTAGGATGAATTATACAATGTAGTTTACAGTTAAACAAGTTATTAGAAGTGATTGTCCTTTTGTAACAGGAGGCATCATGGTGGGGCAGCAGGATGCAGAAGGTGAGGCCAGCGGCTGTAGTTCAGGAGCTCCAGATCCAGAGACATCCACAGAGAGAGCAGGCGCAGGAGAACCTCGGGGGGAGTCACAGAGTTAGTCATATGTAATGGTGATAGGCAACTATAGAAACACATACATACACACAATACGGTTTGTGTTTCTCCTGCTGGTATGAAAAATAATTGAAGTCACATGTGAGTAAAAACACGTGTTAGTCTGGCGTCTGAAGGTACTCGTCATTAACTGAACATGGAGCTTTATTCTACTTTTTTGAATTCTACGTTACAGCCTGCTCACTGACAAGTCAAGAAAAGAGATTCATAAAGAAAATGAATGAAGAAGAAGTAAAAGAACGACTGACTCAAAGGGTGACACAGAAACCTTGTGGCATTGATTATCTGGCCGCCATTGTCTTCCTTGCTGCCCCTGTCTGAACCTCATGGGTGATTTGTCAAGTAAAAGACCATTATTCACTGAAAGGGAGGGCAGAGGAGTGCTGTTTAGAGGCATGACCACCCATTCATCTATACTGAGATCCAGACGCTGCACAGACCCCGAGGTGCAGGTCCAAGGCCAAGCAGGAGGAGCGACGTTCAGGCTGGCACAGCGTTAGTGGCAAAGCAGATTAAAGCTCAAAGCTCTGCCGTGTGGTAACTGTGATCCCTAAAACATAAATAGAGTCAGCATTCGGCTGTCAGACAGTGGCCACACAGTTTTCAAGTTCTCACATGCAGTGGCCATAAGAAGGCTTCAGCCTCCCTGTGCATCACTGAGCTGTTTGACTGATCGGAGAATTCACAAAAAATCACTCCTTCAAAACTGATGTTTAAAAAGTGGCTTTTTATTAAAAGTGTAGTTATACAGTAATTATAGAAGAACTTGCTCCTGGTATGAAAGTCACACAGTTAGTGAAAGTGAGCTGATCTGAGTTCAGTGGTTCCAGTGTAGAGACACCTGGAAGCTCCAGTCAGCAGTGGATCAGAACTCCTCACTATGATTACACCATGAACACAAACAACAGTCCAAGCAGCTCTGTGAAAAGGGTCCTGAACCGCATGAACCCGGGGATGACACAAGGAAATGTCCAAATCACTGAATACACCTTGAAGTACAGGTAAGTCCATCGTTAGGAAATTAAAGGAATATGCATGAATCTGCCAAGAGCAGGCAGCGCTTCAGAACCGAGCAGCCTCACGAGAAAGCGACAGCGAGGGACAGCAGCACGCCAGCTATGACTCCTCTAAAGGAAGTACAAGCCTCAGCAGCTGAGACAGTGGAGGCTTCTAGAGAGGTCTTCACCAGTCAAAGCTTTCTGGGAGAGTGTCACAGAGAAGGCCACTGCTGAAGAAAAACTTAGGTGGAGTTCACCAGAAGACGTGGGAGACTCTGCAGTCCACTGGAAGATGGTTCTTTGGTCTGACGAGACCAAAACAGAGTTGTTTGGCCATCAGACCAGACACTCAGGGTTCTTCAAAAGGTTTTAGCCAGATGCTCCTCAGCAAGAATGTCATCATCAGAACCACCATGACGTTTCCACATCCACTGGCCTGTGCATCACTCAGTCCGGCTCAGTGACTACATCCCACACAACGTCCTGCATCTTCCAGGTTTTGACTTCTCAGGGCAGACCACAAAATGGAGCTTTCCAGAAAAGCAAGAGGAGGTGGAATATGAAATGAAATAAATGAAGTTTGGTGTACTAATGTCACAGCCTCATTGAGCCCCTTTCAGACATGCACTCCATTAATCTGACAGCAATGTCATGTCTGAGTGTCCACTCATTAGGTCGGACCTACTAACATCGTCACATCACTGTCAACACTGCACATGTGCACTTTGAGCTGTAGGAAGTGATTAAAGAAAGGATCTTTCCACATGTTGGTATTGATGTTTGTCCAACAACATCCCAGACACGCTTAATACAGTTTGTGGGCCAACAAACCTTTTTCACACAGTTTGAGTTTAAGTTTGACAATTTAAAATCTACTAGACAATAAAACAATCAGTTTATAGTCATAAAACCCTGCTGTGATGAAAAGAGACACTACAGTAAAGAATAATGATAGCTGCCAATGATGAATGTAATCTGAGGTTATGAGGAGCTGAAGTCTGTTTCCTCTGTTTGGCTCTGAGTGACTTCATTACCTGCAGCATCAGACAGCAGGACCCAGATCTGCCTTAGACCTGGTGACCCACCACATCCTCCTCTCCACACTCACTGAGCTGGACATCTCAGGATCTGCCCTCCGCTGGTTCATGTCCTACCTCTCAGGAGACACTTCAGAGTGACCTGGAGGGGAGAAGTGTCCGAACCACACAACCTGTCCACAGGGGTTCCTCAGGGGTCAGTGCTCGGTCCCCTTCTCTTCTCAGTATACACAACCTCACTCGGTGCAATGATCCAGGCCGTGGTTTCTCATACCGTTACTATGCTGATGACACCCAGCTCTTCCTGTCGTTCCCCTGGACGACCACATGGTCTCTGCTGGACCTCATCGTGCCTTGCAGACATCTCGGCCACCTTCAGCTCAGCCTCTGTAAGACTGAGCTCCTTGTCATCCCAGCCAGTCCCTCTCTACAACAAGGAATCAGCATCCAGCTGATCCAACCCAACTCAGACCCACTAAATCTGCCAGAACCTTGGGCGTCATGATTGATGACCAGCTGACCTTCAAGGCTCATGTGGCCTCTGTTGCTCGGTCGTGTCGATTCGTCCTGTACAGCATCAGGAAGATCAGACCTTTCCTGTCTGAACATGCAGCACAACTCCTGGTTCAAGCTCTCATCATATCATCGACTACTGCAGCTCCTTACTGGCAGGCCTCCTGCATCCACGCTCAGACCTCTGCAGGTGATCCAGAACCAGCAGCCCGTCTGGTGTTCAACCAGCCAAGAACAGCACATGTCACTGTTCAGATCGATCACTGGCTTCCAGCTGCTGCCCGCATCAAATTCAAAACTCTGACACCTGCCCACAAAACCTCTAGTCCTTACATACCAGTCTTGCTACTGGTACCAGTGGCTGCTGGTCATCAGTTGGTTTGTTCTGAGTGTTCCAGTGCACTGTATGAGCTATGAATGGAAAGCCTGGAGTGCTACAATACAATAGTAGAAGGAGAAGCATACCTACAGCGCTCGACTTTCACAATGCTGGTTACAAAGTTAAACAAACCACAATCCAGACTTGAAGCAAACTGGACTAGGACCACCTCCACGGTGAGACCACGTGTGAAAACTGTTTCTACCTGCTGACTTTTGATAACACTGTTGTGTGTTAACGAAACATTCAGTGATCCCCAACACTACACAGACTTATTCTGCCGTCCTGGACTCCAACACGTCATAGCAGTGCACATCCATGAACACACTACAGCGACACTGATCCTGCTGGATGGAGATGAAGCGCCCTACAGCTCAGCCTCATGGTTTACTCTCTGCTTGGGTTTACATCGCTGATGATCCTTACATTTTGACAGGATCCTTTATGTACTTAAAAGGATTTTTCTTTTACTTCTTATTTTGTCTTATTTTGATGCAGATGTTAGTAAGGAGGCTCCACCATGTTTAAGACGGTGTTTATAGCATCTGATCTCTAATATTCACTCACTCTCACCACATTTAGATGCAACAGATGTTTTCAAACAGTTAAAGCTTCCTATCTACTGCTCTAACCCCACAAAGACCATCACCCAGGATGAATGGCGTGTCCACATGGAATCAGCATTCTGAAACTCCTTTGAAGGTTTCTAAATAGAAAGGAAGCTACGGAGGAGGCCGACATTATAACATTTTGATATGTGCTTACTATCACACCTCTCCATCTTCAGCAATAAGAATGCTTCAACCGAAAAGAGGGAGAAGATCCTATCACACACACACACACACACACACACACTGCGTTCCACTTAACAGGGGACAAGGCTCACAGTACAATATGTCTATTGCCATTGTGGAGTCTCTGTGAGGGAATAAATTGAGAACACAGGGGAGGAGGGCTGGCTGTGGCTCTGATAGCATTGTGCCGAGTGAGAGGCCAGAGCAGGAAGGGGCTTCTTACTGAGGGATAAAGAGTGGGAGGATGAATGGACAAGAAGCTTTATACGGACTCTTTAAATGCACGTACCACTAAAGGTCTACAGCTTTTGTCATCGCTTTGCTCGCCATCTGATTCCACAGATGATCAGATATCAGAAACGCAGAGCCATTGTGTGGTGAGCAGCATTGTCAGAGGACATCGGAGAGGTAACTGCCAATGACATGAGAGAGAAGAGATGATTTGTAAGAAATGTCTTCAGTTAAACTGGGCAGCTGCATGGTGAGGGTCTAAAACACCAAAGCTAGATTAGGTATGTTCACCCATCTATAGATCTATACGTGGTGCCGTCAGACAGGGTCAGTAGAAATCAGAAACCTGTGGGGATGCAATGCTCCTCTCCTGTATCACTCCCTGGAAGATGTCTTATGTGAACTTATCGAGCACCATCTGTGATGGGAACTGAATCTCTCATACTGTAAAAATCACCACCAAGTGTGGCATAAAGGCCTGTCTCTGCCTCCAGCTCCGTCGTCTCAGCCCACCACAGAGAGAGGCTGTGGATGCAGATATAGAGGAGGACCAACCATCAGCCACCTTCTACATGTGGACGATGTCGACAGGAGTGAACAAGACGCCGAGACACTGATGGACCAGGATTTCACCTCGAGTCACACATTTAGACTTTAATGTGAACGGTTATTTAAACCTGATTAGGAGGAAGCATGCAAAGCAAAGCGTTGTAGCTTTTGTATGGTTTAGACACATGAGCATGTGAAGCTGCTTCTCCTCTGCTGCTGCCCTGGAGCTACCGACACCACCGCCGTGTGCATTCCTGACTGTGTGTTACAGCCAAGATAAAATTGACAGCCTGTGTGACCTGCCAGTGGCGGACAGATGAGAGTGTGTGTGTGTGTGTGTGTGTGTGTGTGTGTGTGTGTGTGT
>NW_007578502.1:220538-231294 GCF_000690725.1 Stegastes partitus | reverse complement strand
GTGTGTGTGTGTGTGTGTGTGTGTGTGTGTGTGTGTGTGTGTAAGTGTCCAGGAGAAAATGGTTTAAGAGGCTTCTGAATGACAGAGGCCTCCCAAATGAGATTATCTGTTATTGTGAGCGCGAGGACCTGGGTGTAATTCAGTTTAAAGAGAACATCAGACCTGTATTAAACTGGGAAAGTTCATACTTGGCAATATGGACCAATAAGGGAGCGGCAGGGCTTTTGGTGGGGCATAAAGGTAGAAGAGAAAAATAAGGCCAATAAACCATCAGCAATTCTTCCCACCACCTCCTACTGGAACAGATGTGCAGTACAGAAGCTCCTGATCCTCTACGTGTCTGAGCCGTGGGATGTGTCGGGAGGACAAACGTCTAAATCATCAAACACTAAAGAAAGCAGCACCTGTGTTACTGTTAATCACACGTAGTGTCTCTGAAAACAAAACCAGCCACACAGCATGAACTGTGTGATGATGTTCGTGACGACCACAGCAGCTGTCTAGAACCTGTAGCTTCAGTCTGTCTGATTGTGGATGGACAGGCTGCTGCTGTGTTTGATGTTGTTCAGACACGTCGGCCCTGGAACCAACAGACGAATGACCTGAAAACAGTCAATGAACTTTTCTGGCCATCAGAAATGCCCCTGACACATTGGACTGGTTCAATTTAGTCCAGTAACATTTTTAAATACACAATTTAAAAACACATACAGTTCAGGGGTGTCTTGACGTGAGGGTTTTCCATCAGACCCCTCTGGATGCTCCTGGTCGCCCTGGTAACGCTTACAACCAGATGCAATGTGCATCCACATTTATTTCCCTTCTTCTTGGTTGAAAAAGTTCATGAAGTTATTTTAATTTCAAAACTGATTTTTTTAAAATTCTATTTTAAAACGACGCCATCGTTCTGCATCGTCAGAAACACGGGGATGGCATTACATTTTAGTTTTACTTTTTATTTTTTTGCAGTGATTCAAAAGTTGAAATTCAAACACAAACACATGCCACTTGTTTGTTGGAAACCTGAAGCCTGCCAGTAAAGAGCAGAGCTGCAGTCGTACACGCTGCTGTGCTGCTTCCATCCTCCCATAGAGACGGCATCAGCCCTGAACATAAAGATTATATGAGCCTACAGCTCCCAGTGGAGGAGCTGTTTGTACAGTTTAACTGGTGGGTAATGATCTGATAGCAGATCATCATGCTGACTTGCTGTGTGTCACTGAAACCTGGTCGCAGCATTCAGTAGTTTAAACCGACCCACTGGTGTGATCACACCCTCAGCAGTATTTTGACTCGTGGCACAGACATTGAAGCTTTAACTGTTTTTCCCCCAAACACTCTTTTGTTTGATCATTTTTTACTAACGTTTGAAATGAACAATGATGGACGACAGAACCAAGAAGATCCATGACAGCAGATGTTTGTCTGATAATGCAGCCACTACATTTAAGGAATATTTACATTTCAGGTCAGTTCAGTTAGATTTATATATTTCACAACATCTGCCATCTAACAGCACTCATCACAGTCAGCTACGAGCCCCACACACTCTGAACAGAGAACACAACAATCCAAAGCTGCCTTCGACTCCCTCTGAGCCAAACACCCTCACGTTAGCTCCCCACAGATGGATCATCTCGTTGGTAGGACGACAGCCTCATTCCAGGCAAAAGTTGACATCATTGCCCCAGTAAAATCCAGAGAGAAGTTCAGGTAGCACAGTGGTGTCATGAACAACATCACAGAGCACACGTTACAAAGACTGCTCTCAGCTTGTGATGCGTTTATGGGATTCCTGCTGAGCGTTGACTTCCTGTTGGCTCAGCAGCAGGTAGAGAAACGGTCCTCCGGCCATGCTGGCTTCTCTCTGCCCACCCCTGAATGCCTGTGCTGGAATGAATTCACTGATAGTTTGACCGAAACTGAGTGGCCAGAAAGAGCTGAAGTGATCGGCTGTTCACTCACAGACGTATGGGTGTGATGTGACCGTACGTTCTCCACCATCTCCAGACTATGTCTCCACCCTGGGACATGCTGGATATGTTCAGGCTTACTCTTTAAGATGCCCCATGAGGAGACAGTGCAGCACAAAACACCAGGAAGTGACAAAAACACCATTTCTAAATGCACACATCCAAACACATGATGCACAGTTCAACCGTGGAAGCAGAGAAGCTGTTCACAGGTCAGTGGGGCAGCAGAGGCTGTAACCAGGGCCGACCCAGATAGCTGCAGTCAAAGCACATGAACAGCTGCTCTGTCTTTGGACAAGCCTGTCGTACACTGGATGTGCTCCGCCGAGGCCCGAGGACGGCACAGCTTTAGGAACCGGCCCTCCTAGTCTCCTCTGGAAGAAGAAAGCAACTGGTGGAGTTCAGACAAACCCATCGGCAGGAATATCAGAGTGGCATCAAATCCAGTCCAGTTTACTGTCATGGTGCTGCACATCCACAGCAGGACGGGCAGGAGGAGAGAGCATCTCTTCAGGATCCAACAACTTTAAATAAAGAAGTGTTTGCATCTCTGGATCAGCGGTTCAGCGTTCTGACAGCTGGTGGAATGAAGCTGATGATCAGTCTGGAGGTTCTTCCCTTAACGCTCCAGAAACGTTCGGCTGATGGCAGCAGCCCAAACAGTTGATGGAAATGCAGTATATGCTGCTTTCATCACATCTAACTCATTACACGACTTTGAATCCAAATTATTATTCCAGTGACAGCATGTTCAGGGCACGTTATGTTCAAGGACAGGAAAGAGGAGAACAGGAAATAGCAAAAGCAGTCCTTTAATAAGGTCAGGTGGCTGTAAACACACAGACTTGTAAGGTGGAGTTCAATACACCTTCCTCAACACTAAAGACAGCTTGAGGAATCCTGACACTAGCTAGACTGAGAAAACTGCAGCTGGAGCAGCAACTCAAGAGACGGCATGAGGACAGAAGATGAATGCTGCTGGAGGAGACTATGACACCAACTGTAGAGTCAAGTTCAACCACCTGAAGCTAGTTAGGCATTTCTGCCCACTATGCCCACTCCAGCCCACTTCCTGGTGAGGAGGAACCTGGAGAAGCCTCCAGACCAGACTGTCCTGCCCCTACAGTAGAACATGGGGGTGGATCAGGGACCATCTGGGCTGGTTCCAGTTTGGGTGGAACAGGGCCAGTGGACCAGGTCATGGACAGGCTGCTCTGGAAAACAGTCTTCTGCCATCAGCTGGAAAAGTCTTTCCTGCCTCCAGTGACTGGGTTTCCAACCAGACGATGCCCCTTGGCACACGGCGAGGTCAGCTAAAGCCTGGATGGAGAACCAGAACACTGGAACCATGCCTTGGCCCGCTCAGTCACCAGATCTACATCCAGCTGAAAACCTGTGGAAACCATCAAAGGCTAAATGGAGAAGCACAAGCCCACAAACAAAGCACGTTAGTGTGAATGTGAGCAGCAGGAACGGGCTGCTGTGGCAGCAGAACCATGTCAGAACCTGGTGGAGAGCAGCCGAGACGCATGGCTGCAGTCATCACAAACTATGGTTCTGCCATCAGGTACTAACTCGTGTGCATCATGTGACTAAACTGGACACTCTTCATCACTCAGCCATCCTCTTTGCCACTAATGCTCCGTCCACACTCACCACTGTGACCTCTATGAACTGGTGAGGTGGCCTTCCTTCATACTCGGCAGCTTCACCACTGGTTTCATTTCATTTACCAGTCAGTTCTGGTCCAGACACCTCCCTGCCTGTCCTGTCTTCTTCACGTCGCCCAGAATCCTCATCCTACCAGGTCCAGTGACTACATCAGGCTCATCATCCCAGTACTTCTACTGTTTTTGGCCGTAACTCCTTTTGCTTTGCAGCAGCCAACAGCTGGAACAGCTTCCAAACAGCCTCAGACGTGCAGCTCTGACTGCGTTCACCACCTTCAAGTCCAACAGACTGCCGTCGACTGTTGGTCCTGCTGATCAGACTTCACTTACATACTTATATGTACACAAACACACGTTCTTACACCTCATGCACATCTTTCCTCACTCACATGCTTCTTGCCTGTTTGCTGTTGTTCTATGTTGTGTTTATGTGTGTATCTGTACTTTGTGTGTTTGTTCCTGCCGGCGCCTCTCGGCCAGCTCATGTCTGCCTCTCAAACATTTCTACCTGGTAAAATAAAGGTCAAATAAAATAAAAACTAAAACAGACAGAAAAGAAAACAGGGAACGTCTAGAAGTGCTGTTTCTGGCAGCACAATGCTATAGCTGTCAGAACCGAACCAGGACGTGAACCCAAATGCACGACTCGGGAGACAAAGTTCAAATTAATAAACTTTAATGACAAAGTTTCAAATGAAAATCGCTCTTACAGAGGATGAAGTACACAACTAAAAATCCCTCACTGACAGGAAGAAACACTCTAGTTGGAATATCGCGTAACAAAAAAAATCACTGACGAGGATAAACTATAACTACAGAAAAAGGCACGACAAAGTGTCCAAATAACACAAGGCAAGGCTGTGGTAAATGTAAAGTATCAAAAGAACACAAAACCTGACTGACAGGGTGACTGCATGGACTGGAGTCGGTTCTCTGACTTCAGCAGACAAGACGAGCAGGACAACGGAGACCAGACTATTGACTCCCACACAGGGGAACAGGTGGAAACAACCAGGCCAGAGGGAAACACACACCTTACCTGAAACAAGAGGAGAGTTACATGTCAAAATAAAACAGGAAACCACGACACATGGACACAAGACAAAAAGTAAACGTAACACAACTTCTTGGACATGACAATAGCTACTGATGGAAGGACTTCAGTGATTGTGGTTATTATCAAGAGAACCTGGAACATGTCTGATATCAGCTCTGAAAGTAAACTCCTATGAGCTGTTTTTGTTGTAATCATTATATTTGCTGCAGGTCTTACCTGTCAGAGAGCTCTCAAAGGGTTTTCTTGTCCTGTGCTGTTCGGCATGAGGTACCACAAGGGTCTGGACTGGGTCCACTGTTGTTTTCTCTCTATCTGACAGCTTGAGGTCCAAGGTGCCAAGATCAGACCGATTCTGTCGTTTCAGGATGCTGAGGTCCTAATTTACGCTTTTGTTTGGTCACGTTTGGATTTCTGCAATGTCCTTTTATCAGCTGCATTTTTGATCAGTTTTCCAAACTACAAAAGATTGATGCAAACCGTTGTGCTCTTTTGTTTTGAGCTGAAACATTAGTTTTAGATTGCGTGCCAAAGCATTGGACCCCTTGAACCACAAAACTCAACTGACCAAAGTCCTCATGGACTGCTGTCACTGCATCTCATCCTAGATCTGCAGGTATGCTAGAAAACACAACGTGGTCCAAAAAAGTTGTTTAGTTCATGCAAAGTTCACTGATTGTGTGCTGAGTGAGTGAAAGTGTGCAGGTCAGCAGGCTTTAGTAGCGTGCTGAAAACAAAGATGTATGATCACAGTCAGACTTTGAATCAAATAATATACATTCAAACATTCAGTACACAGCATGTCTGCAAAAATCCATTTATTATTGCAGCCGTAACGAGCAGGTCGGGGAAGGTGACCAGTAAACCTTCATCAAAGAAACACTGAGCAGGTACAAAGGCAGGGAGCTAACAGGAAGCAGCTACATGTTCAAGAAAACTCTAAAGTAAAAGTCCATATGAATCTCAGAACAGGCAACCTGGTGACCACAAGGAGCCCCCAGAGGTAGACAGGCTGGAATACGTAGGAGGTCTGGAGGGCACAGGGGAGATGGACAGGAGGGCAAACAGACCTCCTCGTCTAACACACTCCATGTTTGATCTGAACAGCTCTGTTACATCTACCTCAGGCAGCAGCACTGTGCTCTGCTGCATGCTCACTTGCCATTTGCACAGCTCTAGACGACCTTACTCATGCTCTGCATTTATTTTATGTCTCTGTGTGACCCCCAAACCACAGCCCTCCGTCCCAGCAGCTCTCTATATATTTGGCATATTTCAGAATGAAATATTCGCTGCACATTAGAACATTTCATGGCATATGACATAAAACATCACCAAGAGTGGGATTTAATACATTTTATAATAGATATATGTGTAAGAGCGAATGAAATGATGTACAGATTACACTAAAGGTTACACACTGACAGCAAAATGTTGGTATCAAAACGTTTTAAGAAGACATTCAGTGGCTCTGTACGGAAGCCCAGAGCCGTCGTTTTCCGCTACGGTTCTTTCTTCGCCGTTTTTTTGAGGTAACGAGTTCATTTTCTTGTTATCTCGGGATAACAGGAATCGTTTTCTCGTGATAACGAGATAATTGGTGTTTGTGTTTGCCCGCTCGTGCCCGGTCCAGGATGGAATCCCAGGTGTGTGGGACCTCCCACACACCTGGGATTCCATCCTCAGTCACCAGCGGGGGGCCGGAGGACAGACCAGACCGAGCACGAGCGCTTCATTGTAAGCTGTCGTGTCCGGTCAGCTGTCGATATAAGATACGTCACACCAGGAAGTCCGACAACTTCTGATGAAGGCTGAAGTGACAGTGAAACTGTCAACGGGATAATTATCTCGTTATCTCGAGAAAATGCCATTTTAAAAAATGTGCGGCCATGACCGCTCTCGGCTTCCGTAGCTATGGCACCAATTCACAAACACAGTGTAGTCTGAGGTCTGCCTTCGTCTGTCCGTCCAGCAGTGGACCATGTTATTCAATGCCTTTGTCCTTTAGCAGCTTTCTCACAGTCTTCAGGTACTCCGAGTCTGGGTACCCACCACTGAAACAACACATATCACACAGGGACAACAAAGTGATATTTTCCTGCCAGTGCCCCCCTGGAGGAAGAAAAATATTCATACCCCCACCCCAGCAAAACAAGCCAAAACGAACATTAGTGTTAAAATGCTTTATCCTGTGCACCACGAGCCTCTCCTGCTGCTACAGTCACCCTGAGACCACATTCTGACTGATGCTTGATTAACAGTCATTATCAGTCATCTGTCCATTTAATATTTCCCTTGTTATTTTCATGTATAAATACATCTTCAGCTAATCTGAATCTTTGCAGCGCCACCTAGAGCCCCTCCATCAGCAGCTTCTGATCATTAGCAGCTGATGGAGGCCCAGCAGCAGACAGCATGAGCCCATCCACTGGCCACTGCTGTCTGCAAGGTGTTGACAGTAAACGTATACCATGTCATGTGACCAACGTGGAGTCACTGTTACTAGCAGCACAAACATCTGGGCCTTGTTCATGTACAGCCTTGGTAGATGTCCTTTGTCTCTGGATAGTGTCCACCTGTTGTCACATCCATAAAGTCAGCAAGTCCATGCATGTGTTGTCATTATTAGGGTCCGAGCACACCAGTGCAAGGACCCGACTGAAACCCTTGTTAGCAACACTTGTTGCTGCAATTCCAAATGGTTTCCGACAGCTAGGTTTCAGATGTGCACTGGTGGTCTTATTCAAGCACTGAACGTTTAATAGTGCAAGACCAAAAGCAAACTCCTCTGAGACTTGTAGTGGCCTGTCTGGGTACAGGCCCACTCATATGTCCGGGTGCCACTTGTGCTGTGTCCTAGTTGTGGCTATTGTGTTCATTTATTTTGTGTTTTGATTCTTGAAAAGGGATCTCACTGAAGTGAGAGCACTTAACTGAGTTAAGTTTTAATTGTAATAATACTCTCACATTTGATATCGATCCATGACGGAGAAAACGAGCTAAAACTGTGATACTGCAAACTGTAAAATTAACTAAGAACATCATTATGTTTCGAAACAGCTTCGTTTCAGTCCTGTTGTGTTTCAACTTACCAACCTTTCAAGAAAAACCAACCCCTGGGTGTCCCTATAGCTCACCTAGCTGAGCAGGTGACCCATGAACAAGCTATAGGTAGCTGTAGTTAGCTGTAGGTAGCTGTAGGTAGCTGTAGTAAGCTGTAGGTAGCTGTAGGTAGCTATATTCAGTTATAGGTAGCTTTAGTTAGTTGTAGTTAGCTATTGGATAGCTGTAGTTAGATATAGTTAACTGTCGTTAGCTTTTGTTAGTTGCAGTTAACTTTAGGTAGCTGCAGTTAGCTGTAGGTAGCTCTCGTTTGGGATAGCTAGCTATAGTTAGATTTAGTTAGCTTTAGTTAGCTATAGTTAGATTTAGTTAGCTTTAGTTAGCTATAGTTAGCTATAGCTCCCCGTCGCAGCGGTTGTGGGTTCGACTCCCGCCTTCCTGCCGGTCTCTCGCTGTTCTTCTTCCTGTTCCTGTCTCTCTCTGCTGCTCTAAATAACGGCAAAGAGCCCAAAACATGTATAAAAAATGAAAAACAAAGAAACCCTGAAAGCCTGGTGTGAAGCTCCAGTGCTCTGACAAACACCAGCTAACACGCTGGAGGTTGTTCTGTCGTATTTTTACGAGGGGCAGAATCGACCTCTGACACTAAAGTTAATCGTTTGCTGACCAACTCATTTAGTTTAGCATCAAGCCTTCAGCGTTTACCAAATTTTATTGGCACAACATTGGCCAGGCCTGATGGTCATCTGTACTCACTCTCTGCTTGCTCCTTCTGCTTGTGTCTTCAGTGGAATGGAGGCTGTGGCGACCACATCCTCTCCATCCTCATTGGTGGCAACAGTAAAAAGGAGCTTCTGGTTGAAGGCCTTGTCCATCAGCTTGAGAACCCTTCTGCCTTCACGATTGTCAGGCAGGTAAGCACAGAGCCGCAGCCCGGCGTGAGGCTGCCCAGGGTGGGGGTGCTTCTCCTGCAAGAAGATGAGCTTCAGAGGAAACACACATAAAAGCACCTCCAGCAAACTCTGCGTATGGAGGCTAGTTTGCTTTGGCTAATACCTCTGAAGTGCACTGGTAGGTTTCATTTGGCCTTATTCCAGACTGCAGGTGTGATGAGCTTCTACTGGGCTGCAGGGACGTGGTGAGGATGGCTGGATGAAACCTGTCATGTCTGCTCTAACGCTTGGTCCTTCACTAGTCACCCTGCACTCTAAATCAGTATGTACCATCAGTCCAGGAGGTATACAGGCCTGGAGACCGTTTCTTGTAGTTTTTATTACATTTGATAAAATGCCTATTTTTTCTCCTCACTGCACTCATTAACCCACATCCAGACGTGGCATTCATTCCTGTGTGGAGGTGATGTGGCAGTAATTACAGCTCTGGGGTATGTCTCCTGTTTTGGGGAGTTTTATCTCATTCTGTGGGAAGCCCTGGACGGTCGTCTCTCGGTCTCTCCACAGGCGTTCTACAGGATTTAGGTCTGGATTTTGGAGATGCTGCTCAAGTACAGTACAGAGTCGACTGGATAAAGAGTGGTTGAGAAGAGACAGAAAACACAGAGATACTTCCACATGTATGTTTGAGGTAAATGTCAGCAGATGTTGATCTTCACCTCATCTTTACCTTTAATGCTTCCAGTGCTGACATCCCAACATCCTGACAATTCAATTCAGTTTTATTTGTATAGCGCATATTGACAACAACAAGTCATCTCATAGCGCTTAGCAAAGGCAGAGACACCCAACAATCCAAACATCTGGATTCACTATAAGCTTCAGCAGTCTGCTGGTGGGACGGAACCGAAAACCCCCACAGGGGAAAAAACCTCCGACAGAACCAGGCTCAGGGAGGGACGGCCATCTGCCTCCACCGGTTGGGTGGATGTAGGATGAATTATACAATTTAGTGACAGTCCAATCAAATCCCCTCCTGAAGGACACACGTTTGAAATCTGTGCTGCTCTTTGGTTTTCAGTTCCAGTCCTTCTGTAGCTCTGTGAACCTGACAAACCCGTTGAGCAGCCTCTGCCATGGCAAGAATGCTGACATGTGCTCCTCTGTGAGCTCCTTTCATTCCTCCTCTGGCCAATGACAAAAACTGAGCAGCCAAACAGCTATGAACAAATAGTTAAAGAGGTGCATCGTGTGGTGTTAGGCAAGCTTACCGTCTGTATTCCTTCTGGGAATATGTAGTTGATCTGCACTGTGTTGTCATCAGGAAACCCTGGCAGGTCTTTGTGAAGGATCACCCAGGTCATGTGGCCTTCTGGTTGGCAGTCATTCAGTTCTCTGTGCTTCCCATTCACCTCTTCATTAGCTGCACAGACAGCGTGTTAGTCCAGTTGTACAGAGGGAAGAAGAGGACAATGATGGGAGTGATCATGGACGCTGTGTGTTTGTGCCAGACCTTGTTGGACGAGTGATGGAGGTCCCTGTCCATCCAGGTAGCGGTTGCAGTGAAGCTTGTCGCTGCTCTGGCCAGAGCCCATACTGAGAAACAGTAGACACAGAAAACAGAGTGGCTCCAGCTGATGTGCTGACAACATCTCCTAAATGATCACTGTCCATGAGCTCTCCATGTCAGGAGGACCACTCCACTACACCCACTGCTACAGGCCATGGTGCTGTTCATGGGTGGTGCTACTCAGCCTGTCAACACTGGAGAGGCTTCTCCAGGTCCAAAGAAGTTCTGAAGTCCAGAACTAAAGAAGCAACTTGGATGTCAGGTGAACCTCTTCAAGAGCCTAAACGAGAGGTCCAGTTGCTTTTTACTGAAGCTTCTATGATTCTAGCATGTAGAAGGTCCAGCCTCTGGTGAATCAGTACATCTGGCCATAAGTACACCCTGAAGACAAACGGTGGTGAAACACATGCATCAGGAGGTGGCTGAATATTCCTCAGAGTTAAGTTCATCAATGAAAAATGGAAGGAATATGGCACACGTGTAAATCTGTGAAGGAGGCCACCAAGGCTCCTACGAAGGAAAGAAGTCAGTGA
>NW_007578502.1:214456-216508 GCF_000690725.1 Stegastes partitus | reverse complement strand
AGGTCATCAACCTTCTCTGGAGGACTTATTCAGCTCTGGCTGCCTCAGTAGAGCAGCAGACATTCTTCAGGACCAGTCCCATCCTGGACACCATCTGTTGGACCCAGTACCGTCAGACAGACGCTTCAGGTCCATCAAATCACAGACGAACACACAGAAGAACAGCTTCTACCCTGGAGCTGGAAGAGACCTGGATCCTGTCAGACACTGACTGGACCTGAGGACCTACGAGCAGCTCAACTACTGTTTATGCATTTGTATTTATTTACTAAGCATGAAGAGGTTACTGGCTATTTTAAATGCCAGTTTATCATAACAATCAAAGAAATCTATTCTGTTCTAACAAACATCTGCCATCTAATGGTTCTGAAGTTTCACTTTGAAATCATGCTGTTTTTTATTTCTTTTAGATAGAAGGAGGCTGTCTAATGAAGCACCAAACAATGGCTGCTCCCAGCTGCTCCCTCAGGTGTCTGAGTGCAGGAGGACAGGCCCAGCTGACCTGTTCACAGAACCGAGCCCTGACCTGGGTCCTAGTGCCGTCTCTGCTGTTACCTTCCACACCAGTACATCAAGTACAAGCAACACAACCCACACAAACCTCAAACTCAAGCATTCCTGGAAAATGTGAAGGCTGCAAAACAAGTCTTTCTCCCCTCAGAGGGAGTTTAAAGGTATCTGCTTCTTGCTCTGAAATCCTTTGTTGTTGTGACACAAAGCCAAGCTTGTTTTTAGTGACCTCAGAGACTGTGCAGCAGAGATAGACAATCCTGCTTAAGCTGAGAGGGCTGGGGAGGGCTTAGGAAGCAGGCTAGGGACAGGAGGAAGGGTCGCAGATGGGATCTCCGATGGGATAATTAACATGTGTCCCAAATCCTCCCTGACTCTTCTATCTAATCCAGATAGGAAGAGAAAACACAGAGACATGTCCAATTACGTTCAGAACTTTCTTTTCTTTTTAACCTTTTCTTCTCTCTCTGCCACTCGCTCCTTACTGCTCGCTATCCCATTTGCAGTCAAGGTTTAGTCGGTCTGAACTGGAATCAGTGCTGACTGAAGTGTTGGTATGCATTCACTGATGTCTGCATGTACTCTACAGGACTTTATAGGAACTGGACATGAATGTTTGAGCTGAACAGAGTCAGTCAGAGTGACTAGAATGAAGAAGGCTTTAAAGGATAGTTGGTTTGTTGGATGTATTGTCGATGGTGATTGAGCCCCATCATCATCATCATCATCATCATCATCATCATCATTTAACAGGTGGTCCACGAGCTGCACAGAAACATTTGCTGAGCTTCACTGAACTGAGCAACGTTACGTCTTTTCTGTCTCTACTGCACTTTGCTGTAGTGATCAGTGATGACTTCTGCCATTTGCTCGAGTGCAACCTGTTTTATTTCTATTTATTTTCTGCCATGTATGCAGACGCTTAGCTTCATTTCACACAAACATTTGTCCAAAGCTTTGCAGCCATTCTGAGCATTTTGCTTTACATGCAGTGAAAAAGGTGAAAACTCTGAAGTTATGTTTCTTATCATCAACGCAAACAGCTGACTGCTTTGCTTTTCCTTTAACAGCTCTGACTGATGTGTTCACCTGGTGAAACATCAGATGATGATTAGTTTTAACATCCACCAGTAACTTGACAGAAGGCGAAGATGAAAACTGGATGTATTGGTGGACTCCATGTAGCCGGAGTCTGTTCAGCCGAAATAGGATAAAAGCAGCATCACTGTCCGAGTCCAGACAACCACCAGGGTTTCTGGAGTCCAACACCTCAAACAAGCGAGACGTCTGCTCTCCAGCTGATCGCGTCACATCCGGATTCCTAAAAGAACTATCCGTCCATTTTAATGTTCTGGTGATCACATCCAAAAGAAGTTTAGCAGCATAATTAGATCAAGTATAATCCACATAGACATCATCACAGCTTCCTTCATCCATCCATCATCTCTACACCTTAGTCCTCACTATGGGGGGCGGAGTCTATCCCAGCTGACTCAGGGTGAAGGCAGGTTCACCTGGACAGGTAACCAGTCTATCACAGGG
>NW_007578502.1:212721-214372 GCF_000690725.1 Stegastes partitus | reverse complement strand
CAGTGAGGGAGGCCACCAAGGCTCCTAGGAAGGAAAGAAGTCAGTGAGGGAGGCCACCAAGGCTCCTAGACTCGTCTGATCACAGACGTCAGCAGCAGAGATGGAGAGGCTGCACATACAGCAGCTGTTGCCTGGCTTCTTGCTCAGTCAAAGTTTTACCAAAAAGTGTCAGGAGACAGAGACTGTTGAGAAACTCAATGAAGCCAATTAGAGTAAGGCTCTCCAGCCTGATGAGACAAGAAGGGTTGTAACTGTGGAGGGTGAAATAAATGCAGCAGAGTACTGGGAAATCCTGACAGACAACCAGTGTGCAGGAGAACTACGACTTGATTTGTTGTCCAGCAAGACAATGACCCAAAACACGCAGCCAAAGCTACACGAGGATGGTTTCATAGCGTTAGGATGAGTGTTCTGAGGTTCAGGCCAGCTGAGGATGTGTTCTGGACTCGGCGCTGTTCGCTCACAGCCCCGTGCAGCCGGACACATGAACATGGAGCAAAACTGCAAAGTCCAGACGTGTGCGGCTGTTTGTCAAACAGGCTGGTCGTAGTTTCAGCAGATGCACTGACAGAATATCGACTTCAAGGGAGAGAACACTGATGCACTATTTAAATTTCATATTTTTAGAAAATTACTTTACAGGAATCCGTTTTCCCTTTGACATGAAAACGAGTCTGTATTTGTAAAAAATGTTGTAAAAGTTAAAAAAAAAAAAATAGAAATGAAAATGAGAAATGTTGATATGTTGACTGTGATTCAGTGTGAAAAGCAGCACAGATAAGAAACAGACAAGAAGCTGGTGTAAATGACCTGTATGCACGGTACCGGGTTATGACACACCTGAGTATGGCAGACACGCAGCAACACGTCACCACATAACAAGATATTCGTGGCTTTATTGCCAAACATCATGTCTGTCCTGTTCTCTGGTAACCTGGAATGAACGCCAGTCCGTTTGAGCTACTTCAGTCAGCGCTGTGACCACCACACACCTTGGAGCTGAACCCTAGGGACTCCACTAAGTCTCTATCTGCTGACCATGCTGTCATCATACCTGCTTGGAATTCTGTTATCCACACCAGTAGAACGTCCACCTCCTCCTCTGGCTCTCCCATGCAGTCCTCAGACACTTAGCGAGCTCATGATGGCCTGAGAACGAGATGAGAGACAGAAAGGAGGCAGAGAGAGGTGTGTCGAGTTTCTGGGTTGTGGCGTAGCGATCTGTCCGACTGGTCTGGCAGCTTTGACGGTGTGTGTGTGTGTGTGTGTGTGTGTGTGTGTGTGTGTGAGGTGAAAGAGAATGTGTGTGCAGAGGTCATGAATAAGAGAAAACAAAAACAACTTTCCGCATAGCCTTCTCTGCTCAAACATGAAGGGAACCATAAAAAACAACATCTGGATCTCAGTGAATGAAACATTCCAGCTGAGAATCTTCATTCCTCACATGGTGGAATGTGTTGAGAGCAAAATCACATAAACATGATCAACGTACATCTGAATTATTGTCCCATGGAGGTTTGGATGTGGACTCATACTCAAAATAAAAGTGTGAAGTCACATGACAGGCTGATCCAGCTTCAGTGGAAGCTCCTCCAGACCCGTCAGAATGAGGCTCAGCAGTGTGTGGCCTCCACCTGCCTGTAGGACCTCC
>NW_007578502.1:193674-206936 GCF_000690725.1 Stegastes partitus | reverse complement strand
TACATATATATATATATATATATAAGGTTCCAGAGAGTCTTCTGACAAATTTGGTTTCAATAATTTTGGAGATCAAAACAAAACAAACATAAAATGTGATAGTAATTGTTGTGACACATCCTGTTCCATGTAAAGAGCCTGTGCATGTACAGTATGATGAGATTAAATGTCCTGTATGTGTGAGAGTTACTGAACAAAACGCTCTAACAGTTATTGCAGTGCTGCTGATGGGTGACACATGTCTTCTCTGTTTTATTTTATTGTCTTTTTTAAATTTCAGGCCTTTTTACTGGCGCTTAAATTGTACCTTTGCATTTCCTGGTTTCCACAAAAGTGTTTGTGGTTAAAACTGAAAAAAACATAGATTAATATTGACCACATTCACAAAACAGCTGAAACGTTTTGGCACCAAAATGAATAGAAAAGGTGTCCGTGACTGGCTTCCAGGTGTAGCAGCACCCCAAGAGGTAATGTGTGAATTTAAAATGCAAAGTGGTTTGTCCATGTACTGAGCAGGACATGAGGTCTGGGTCGTGTCTGGGCCCACAGGAAGCCTGGCAGAACTGTCACAGTGCATCACCTTCACACACACGGGACGCAGCTTTGATGGCAGTCTGATGGACGTCATGCAAACTGGATCCTCAGATAAAACATGAAACTATACAAAGAAGCACACAGAGAGAGAGAGTGTGTGTGTGTGTGTGTGTGTGTGTGTGTGTGTATGTGTGTGTGAGTGTGTGTGTGTGTGTGTGTGTGTGTGAGTGTGTGTGAGTGTGAGTGTGTGTGTGTGCTATACACAGCACATCGTGTAATGTCATTCACCTGATGGCTCCCTGAAACCAGAACCACAGTAAATCGGTGCGATGCGACCCGTCCACTCAGATAACGTCTGACCACTGATGGTTCCAGATCCAGTGGAGGGCGGGCCATGGGGATGTTGGGGGATGCTGGTTCTGGATGTGCAGCAGGACACAGTAAAGGCTTGTAGGTTCTGTTCTTGTCAGGCCAAGCAGCAGCATGAAAACGTGGCATTACAGCAGCTTTCTCTCATTGTTTCCAGATTTAATATACGCTCACAAACCAGAAGCAAATATCATTATTATCCATTTAAACCCTGTGATGGGATCCCAGGAGTATCTCTGCTTGTAGTCCAACATCTTGTCTGCACTCTGAAGACACCTAAATGTTTGCTGCTCTGCCTTAAACAGAACAAGAGCACATTTGTGCACAAACACAGCCTGGGCCTCCTTCAGCAGCAGTTTTCCTTCCTCTGAATTAGCCTGCTGGAGCAGCTGGATGTGATGAGAAGTGACAGCTCCTGTGGACTGCTTGGAATGGATGCGAGCCACTTGTCTCGCTGCTGATCAAATCTCCAACAACAGACTATTAACTCCGAGCAAATTGTGCCAAGTAGGTTAAAGGGAGCCTTGTCTGTTTTAATATCACTGATATCTCCGTTTGTTGTCAGGGCGTAAAGAGACTCATCTCAGTTAGCAGCCGCTTGATAGCAAAAGCTCATTGGTCACAGTCTCTGCCTCTCGTCGCGTTCTCACCTTTTTCTCCTGATCTCTCTCCTCCACCTGAGGACATGTTCGACATCACATTTACAGACTTACATCTCTCATATGTAGATTCATTGCTCTAAGTGAGAAACAAACTCCTGTCTTTTTCTATCCCAATCTGAAGTCATGGATGTCCTAAAACTGGTTCCTCTGTGTTGTGTTCCTGAACAATGACATGTTCTACAAAGCAGTATGACATTACCAAAGAGTACTTAGTGTATAAAGTACATTAAATTATGTGAGTTACTGGGAGTTCCTGACAGCGTAATGTCTGGGTTTTCATTGTTGTTTTCACCAATGAGGAGACACATACATTGATCTGTCATGAGTGCGCAGCCATTTAACAGCGTTTCACCAGTGTCCTACTAATGTGCTTCTCCAAAGTGGTGTCCAGCAAACAATGTAAGCTAATTGGAGACATTTCTGGGGAGAACTGGTCTGATTAATAGAGACAGTATTCATCCTGCTGTGGACGGCACAGCTCTCATTTCTAGGACCATGGCTGAGTTTATTAGAAAGCTAACAGCCTGACAGTCCAGAGATGAGACCAGGAGGCAGAGTTACAGTCTTTCATGCTTCTCTGCTGCTTCCCTGCTGCTGTCACCCTGCTAATGTCCCACAGAGCCTGGTTCTGGCCCGGACCACCCACATTGTAGACGAGGAGCTGTTCATAAGAGCTGAATTCAGATTAATACAACTTCATCAGAATCAAAAGCAGAACATTAAATGTGGACTATGGATCTGATAACAGACCAGTGTGCTGACTTGATGTCTGACTGAACCCGGCTGCAGCATGAACAACACGTCAGTCTGTTGAATCTCTCCATATTAGTTTGTATGGACCTAGAAGCTGTCGTGGATCATTCAGAGACTGAGGTGCAAAGCAACAGAGACAAGGTGAGACAACACATATATAACAATGAATTATTTACAAATGTACATGTGTATAAATCTGTACAGGAAGTGGGAGCTGCTGTTGTAAAGAGGGCTCTCCGAAGCCTTGGAGAGGAGCTGACGCCATGTTGCTGTGAGTTCCAGACGGCTCTTTGTATGCAGCTAACCCCGCTAATGATGGAGCGACCGGCTGATGGAAGGGCACAGAGCCATGAGGACTGCATTCACGCCTAATCCTCTCCTCCTCCGACCGGCGTCCCAGAGCGCTGATGGGAGGACCTTTGACTGCTAGTTACCCATACAGGCTCAGAGAAATGCAGTCTGAAGTGGTCAGTCTGGAAATCTTGGCACCAACCTGCTGGCCCTCACCTGGTTGTGAGGAGCACGTGGCATGCTGCTGCCATAGAGACGCTGTGTGGTTGTGCTGAGAGGACAGTTCAAACTTGGCCTCGTCGTCGGTGTCAACCCGGATGGTAAAGGTGTTGTGATGGACGTTTATGTCAAAGTCTTTCCAAGTTACTGTGTTCCTGTGACCAAAGCTCTGAGAACAGAATCAAGGTGTCCAAATAAGAAGCAGAAGATTCAGCCAACCACACTGCACAGAGATGTTGGTTGTTCTACTGCCTGTTGAGGAACTAACGGACCGACCAAGAGAGGCACTTGACAAGAAGCATGATTGAGTTTGGCTTTGACGTGGTGATCTCCACTCCATGTGAATGGTAGACTGGAGACGCAGCACACTGACGTCTTCCTCCTCTGATGTGTGTATTTCTGGATGCAATGCTCCACATTTTAGGATAATAATCAACCTGCCTCTCGATGAGCAGGTCAGGAGGTAGAACATGTGATTAAGATGTACCACTGGGGGTAATCAATCTCTACTTCTGTGGCTGAGACTTTGCCCCAGCAAGGGGTGCTTTTGTCGTGTAGACGTTTTGGCCCTCATGCTCAGGATGTGGTGACTTCATCTGATGAGGTTATGTTTGTTTACAGAGTTCAAAAGTCAGACAACAGTTCATGTGAGAAGTGAACAAGTTTCATTTTGTTTGAGTATTTTACACAAGTGTTGAGTCAGCTGAGCGTTGGGGACTTCATTACCCATGATGTCGGGGGGTGAGCAAGGGAACACGGGAAGTCAGCAGCGTAGCATGGCTAGCTGGTTGTGCTACGAGCTGAAGCTACAGTTTCTTTGTGTTCACTAAAGCAACGTATGAAACACAAGTCCAGCCACGACGTGTGTTCAGGGTTATACCAGCAGGGGCTGCGTTCATCAGACTAAACACTGGACAGAATGAAGCCTTGTGTGTGTGTGTGTGTGTGTGTGTGTGTGTGTGTGCATTTGGCTGGGAGTGGGGAAGATAAGGGGAATGGGCTTCTCAAAATGAAATGGATCCCCACTTGTTTGAAGAAAGCCCAGCTGATGGTGACATCGTTCTGACAGTTTGCAGCACATTTAAAGGCAACAGACCTCATAACTGAGCAGGAGAGAGAAGTATAGGGGCA
The DNA here is from genome assembly GCF_000690725.1 of Stegastes partitus. NCBI lineage: Eukaryota > Metazoa > Chordata > Actinopteri > Pomacentridae > Stegastes > Stegastes partitus. The sequence goes on along the minus strand of NW_007578502.1, from coordinate 202,977 downwards.
GAAGAGAGTAAACAAGAGGCTAAAGGGGAGAGAAGCTTCGCAAGCAGAGGCTGAGAGGAAACAGGAGGAAAGACGGTGAGAGAGAAAATGTGGAGGAAGAAGAGCAGGAAGAGCAGGAAGAGCAGGAAGAGCAGGAAGAGCAGGAAGAGCGAAGGACGGCGCCGCAGAGGGCAGGTTATGGCGAGGAGGCGAGAATGAGCTCTCTGAGGGAGCAAATGACTCAAATGGCTTCTCGCTGCAAACGCCAGGTCTAGTTGACAGCAGCTCTGCAGCTAATTGTGCCACTCACGCTGAGGATGGAGCCTATATTCCCACTGAATGAAGCCCTGCAACACAATCTGATTAAGTGAAAGTAAACTCTGTCTTCTAGCCTAAGAGGATGAGATTAAAAAGGTTTCGTCTCTCACTTACCAATGAAGTGGACTCCACAGCTCTGCACATGTGGAGGATGATGGTTCTCTATGAAGTTTCTTTCTGCTTTACTGTCTCTCTTTTTACTGAGTGTCCCTTTTTCAATCTTAATTTGTTCTCATTGTTTTTAGCTGTTGCAGACAGACTTCACTGACGCACACTTGAACCTTCCCTGGAAGTCCTCATGTTTCAGACGTCTGGTTGATCTCCTCCACTGTGTCAAAATGGCTAATTGGTCAAGGTGAAGAGGAAGAAGTGACAGAAAGGAAACCTGGACGGTCGGCTATGTGGGGAGCAGCGGTTGTACTGGTGCTTTCTGTTGGTACCATGTCCGGATGGAGCCGTGGCACAGTTACAATGTCTAGGTGTGATCTGACTCGGCCTCTTCAGTCCGGTTTGCTTCAGGCTCCTCCACTGCTGCTGTCTGCTCGGTGGGTCGTAGCCATGAAGGATGGACCATCCCAGAGCTGCTGATGGAGATGCTTGTGATACGGTGCTGCTTATGTAGCTCAATGGTGGAAGAGTCGGGGTTTATATCTGTTGCGTGGTCGTGTGCCATTCCTGCACAAAAGCAACAGAATCAGAACATTCTGATGGCACCTTGTGTATTGGACTGTCAGTGCTGCTTGGCTGCCACGGCTCTCTGAGCTTTATCCCGTCTTGTACTTCAGGTCGTTCTATGCTGTTCTGATGTATGATGGGATGGCCTGCGTCACAAACACTCTCCATCTGTCCACCAACAGTTTGTGCAGCCCAGAGTGTACAACGTTAGCGCTCCCCAGCTTAAGATGCCAGCAATGGACCACAGTGTTTAGAAGTGGCCACAAGGACAGCAAGACATCAGATCATCTCTGACTAGTTTGATTAAGAGCAGAAGAACATAACAGAGAACATGTCAGAGAGTGAATGCAGGTCTGCAGTGAAAGTAGCAGCAGGTGAGCAAACTGAACAACGGCTCTGATCGTCACCACAAACACATGATTGTAGAGTATTTTAAAACCACGTTGGAAGTGAGAAGCCAGTTACAGCTTCCTGTGTGCAGCAGACGAAAGGCCGTGTGAGCTGCTGGCTGCCGGGTCGGCTGCTGGGTCGGCGTGGTGGCAGCAGACACAACATTATGAATCATGCTTTTCATAGTTGCTGCGAATATAAAAATGTGCTGCGAACATAATGGACAAGCGTTTGCACCTCATGAGTTGTTGGACTTTCAGCTGGCTCCTGTGCTGCTGTACCGTCACATGGACTCCAGCCTCCATCTGGATCACTACCAGAGGTGTGAACAGTCACCACCGGCACCACTCTGATCAGGTAACGCCTCCATGTGGTCGGATGGTCAGACTGAAACAGATGTGTTTCATTCTGTCTGAAACCCCTCCACAGTGTTAACAGCTCCAGATCCAGATCCAGCATCAGGTTGCCTTTGAGTTTCCTTCTGGTGGAACTGGGTTTACAGTTTACTGGACCTACTGGACTCAGTCTGTACGGGTGGAGCCAGGGACCACGGTTCATGTTCAGAGCTGATTTATGACAGCGGCTGCTTCTTGTGGCGATGTGGTACTTTCATGTACTCTATGTATTTATATACCATGCATTTAACACAGAGAGCATCTGATGTGTTGCATATGGAGTGTGCAGCATGAAGCTGTTCAGAGTTCAACCAGCCTCACATTTCAGGACCTACGTCTGCAGTCCATGGAGCACAGGAGCAGAGGGGACTCCTTCAGGGTTCAGGTTCATAAAGCTACCTCAGATCATCTACATGGGAGTTCACAGCAGATCAGCCTAGTGACGCTGAAACAGAGGATGAATCCATGGACTTTGCTGACAGTCGTAGAACATTAAAGGGACCCGGTTGGACTGCTGGCCACTTGCAGCTGTGTTCACTGATGGATGTGGTTGTTTGTTGGAAACAGGTAACCTCCATCACTGATAGCCAGCTGCTCTCTGCCTCTCTGACACTCTCTAAAAGCTTTCAGTGTGGGCTTGGTGTGAATGCATCTAGAAGGTAGAGGTCAGTGGCTGTAAATGGTCTTCGTGCCAGTTGTCATTGCAGTAGAGCATGTTCTCATGATCTGCTCACCAGATGATTGGAGGACTTGTGAAGATGTTGGTTGTGTGATACTGATGTTCAGCTGTGAGATGTTTGGAGACACATCTTCTGTAGATGTTTCCTCTGTCATGGCCTCCAGCTCCTTCTCTGCTCCTCAGCCGCTGCCTCGTCTCCTGCTTCCTTTTCCCTGTCGCTGCTTGTGGGTGGAGTACCTCAGGCCGGACCGTGGAGCAGCATACCTGGACCTGTCGTAGCCACGGGTCATCAGTACCGGCCTGGACCTGGTTCTCCTGGTTCAGCCCCCTCTGAGCCAGGCTGCCAGCTAGGTTGTGAAGTTTTCAGTCTTAGAATAGAGTGTGCAGCTGAATCTGCTCTCAACAATCTGTTCTTGTTCTGTTTCTCAGCGATCAGTTTTTGCTTCCATGCACAAGCATTTGTTGCTGTTCTGTTCGTGCAGGTCGCTGTGTCAGAACCTCTAGTCTCATGTACGACACCGCGCGGTTCTGTCTGCTTCTGGTGCTGTGTGCACGTGTATCCGTGAATTATTCCTGACCTGTAGCTCTTCTAGGTCAGTCGTGTCCAGTTCAGCTTAGTTTTCCCCTCCTAAGCCTAAGCCTAACCCTAAACCTAAGCCGAAGCCTAAGCCTAAGCCTAAGCCTAAGCCTAACCCGAAGCCTAAGCCTAGTGTAGTCCAGTCTGTCTGTGTTTCATAGTTTTGTGTACATCAGTCTCTTGGTCTGACCTCCGTGGTTGTAAACCTCTTGGTGGTGGTTCTGTGGTCCAGTCACCACCACTCTGCGCCCCAGTCTTCTGGGTCGGTTTCTCTTTCCTCTGACTCCCTCATCAGATCCCTCAAGACGCCTCCATCATTTAACTGTGTACTAAAATCCTTTGATTACATTTCTGGTGCGTCTCTGACTCCTTCGGGGGATTCCTCTGCTCAGGGTGTCAAACAGCCTTTGGCTTTTCAGAGTTACACAACGTGACCTTTGGCGTTAGCGCCACCTACATCCATGTCTGATGCCAACACATGTGTCGGGTCCGTCCAGGTAGAAGAGCAGCATGAAGAGGCTGGAGGCTGGTGCTGCTGCAAGTCACCAGGCTTTGACCCAGAAGCTTGTGGTTGAACTATTCTTAAAGTTTGTGTTGTTTTTTCTTCTCACCGTCATCAAAATGCTGCTCCAGCGCCTTGTGTGGGTTCGCTGGGTTTCACTGATGCTGAAGCATCTTGACCTCGCTCTGTAAAGAGTTCTGAGTTGTGTTGTGAGTTTGTTCTGTTTAAATAAAACTGAATTATATCTGTAAAGCAGAGACCATTTGACCACAGATCCATGGCATCTTTTTCAGAGGTCCAGAACATTTTATGGGTCATTAAAGATGTTGTGAGTTGGTGCTGTATAAATAAAACTGGGCTGAACTGATGGCACCAGCAGAAACCATTCAGCTACAGACTCACAACGTCTATTTCAGAGGTTCAGAAAACACTATAGGTCTGTGTGTCTGTGAAGATCCTCAGTCCTCCAGGTCAGCGTTCCTCTGGTAGACTAATGGTAGCAGCTGGACCTGCTTGAGCTCCTTGAAGACGTTCCACCTTCATCCAAGAGGCTTCATCAGCTCTGACTGACTGGTTGGGAGTTCCACATCCTGATATCCTGAAGGAGACACTAACACCTGAGTTTGGGTTTCAGTTCTCGGTCCATCAGACTCCTGCATGTTGCAGTCAAAGGTAACCAGATGTGAACCTGACCAACAGCTGTATGTATGTGGCGTGTTCGGAAGAAGACAAGTCTCTCATTTCTAGTTAATTTAAAGTCCTTTAATGATTCACATGATGCCCAGAACCCTGGACAAGACAGGCAAAGGAATCAGTAGAAGTATTCATGTTAGTCTATAGTTACTGTATTGAACGATGGAGATGGACACATGGATCAGGATTAGCACTGGCATCTCCAAGTCAGAGAGGTTACAATCAGATGTGGTACCAGATGGGATAGCTCATAGCAAGGTTTCACTCTCATCACTTCCATCCATTATTAACAGTTTACTACCAGAAATAATTATTATTTCAAACATCAATCATCGATTCTCAGAAAACTAACACTGGTTGCTGTTTCTGAGCCCTCACTGTCTGAACTAGTCTACAGGGCTCTGGGACGCTGTGTGCTCACATCGCTACGTCATTATAACACCTCTACATTCACACACACACACACAACGGTGCTTCTTTCCATTTAATGGAGACGCTGTTCAGGTAACAGTACATAGGGAACCGTTAGAAGACAGTAGGAGAGTGCAAAGTGTCTATAGCACTGCACACTGTGTCTACATTACATATGCTTTTCCCACCAAATCACACCGGTTCAGCTAGAACACAAAGATAATCAGTGGATACTGACAGGATGACTTGATTCACTCGACAGCATCTCCTCACTGTTTCTGTACATGTGATAGGCAGAAGGACCAGTGGTATCTCTACAGTATGTACACAGGTTTCAGTCTTCATCATACACGACTGTACTGTTGGTCTTCTCTACTTCTGCACAGCCGTTTCCATTCACATTGCAGTTCACATATATATGCAACAGAAGGATCATAAAAGCTGCACCATGAACGACAGTAAACTGAGATCTCAGACAAAGGCGAAGCAACGTAGAGACTGTGAATGCTCAGATAGCACTTTGATGCTGCCAACACCGTCCCTGTATGGGTAGTCATGTGTGACTTACTAAACCCTGTCCAGGACTTTCATGTTTCCAGACATAGAAGGTCCTTCTGGGTCCATCTGGGTCCCCAAGAAAGAATATGTGCAAAATATCTGTTGTTATTCGTTATAGACTTTATATGATGTTAAATAAATGATCTGATAAATTGACATATTTTTGGTTCCAATGAATGACACACGTCCTTCTTTTTATATTTAGAATAAATCTTCAAAAACAAAACAGCACCTGTCACCTACAGCACATGGCCTGGGCTCCAACATGCTGTAGAACATACAGGTGCAGTGTTATAAAACAGACCATGTGTTTCTGAAGGTCCTGACCATGTGTTGAGCAGTCAGTCTGCCTTATTAGTCACTAGACCCAGAAGATCCTGGTTTGGTTGAGCAGGAAGCAGCTTCGGTGAGGTTGTGAGCAAACATCAGGGTGGAGACACAGCTGGTCAAGCCAACACGTTAAATACACATCCTCTGATGACCACCTGGACACTTATGGCATCACTCCAGGATGTTCCAGGAGATTCTCTACCCTGCTGAATGTTCTGAAGGCCGAGGAACTGTTAGGATGGAGCCAAACGTTCCTGATTCATTCAGAATGCTAGTGGATGTCATTTTTTTAAATTGCCAATGCAAACCAGTTTATTTTGTGTTTGTTTGCTCATTATGAATCATTGACTGAAACAACATGAAGCTACAGAAGAACCCAGTGATAGATGTGTGAAGGTCAGGCCTGGTTTTCACACAGAGGGAGACATCCTGAGGAGGTGGACGTCATCATGTACTGCTGCATGCAAAAATGAAAAAGTACAACCACTGCTTTGAAACGTCTGACTCTAAACTGGCCTGCCCAACCTCTGCTCCACTTTCATTAAAGATCTGTACATTATTTAGTACATATAGATTTTGCTAAACCGCTTTATTTCTGAAGAGACTCATCTGGCCCTGAAGCATCAGGGATTAGCTCCAGTGACCCTCCACGGTCTTAGGAGGTACAGCAAACAGATGGATCTGCTGCATACAGTACAGAGATCATGTGTGCTGGTTGACAGCACACCAGGTAACATCTCACTAGCTGTCTAGTCGCTGCACACAGTTCATGGGCAAAAAGAAATAAGTGCACATGTAGATGTTGTGTAGCATCAGTGCACCATTAAAACTGCTGAAAAACCGCTAAAGCGTTCAAGTTTTGTCTAAAGTCACTGGACTGACTTGTAGCGAGAACGCTAACTGCCCCTAAAACCACAAAAAGCTAAATAGCGTTTCCACCTGCTAACCTGTAGCAGGAGTGCAGTTAACATAAATCACATCAAATGAATCGTCTGCCCTGACTCTCAGGAGGTGCATGCTTCATTCACACCATGGCTGCTGGACAGAAACCTTCCAGCACACTGCCAGGTACATCATTGCTTTAATTCAACAATTTGCATTATATTCACTACGTCTGTTCGACCTGACATGGTGTCTGAGCTGCAGGGAATCCTCCTGCTTGCTTTCCAGCAGTTTCTGTTTGCAGTCCGACAACACAACAATCAGCCGGACCGCCGTCGATACAGACGTATGAATGATCAGGGCTGAACCTGACTGAGCTCCTTTTTGAATTCGAAACAGATTTATGGACTCTTCCTTGGATTTATAGATCTTCTTTAACGGGAGGGGCAAGTTAAGTTCAAGGCCTCTGAAAAGAAGAAGCATGATGTTTGCTGATAAACTGTGACTAATGTGAGGGGACAGAAGCAGGAGAGGCTGAATATGTCTGCAAAAAATCTCATGTTTTTATTTACAGTCTTTGTTCACTTTGTGGTGTTTGGACACGAGGACCCTCTGTCACATTATATTCACACTAAACCTATCATAGCCAGAGCTGTGCTAATGGCTGCTGATTAGTGCCAGTAAAACCTGCCTATACGTGCACTATTCCCAACAGCCCAACAGTAAGTCCACTGAAAGGCTTATTGGGAGAGCTGCACACACCAGGTGTGGCTCAGGTGCACGGCATCACTTTTAGAAGGGAAACACTGCAGACTGAACACTGATGTAGGTTTGACAGACTCACAACTTTACATGGAGCACTTTTTAAAATTATGTCCAATTTATGTTCAAAGTCAATTTTACTTTAATTCATTGTGAATGTAGCTAAATGTAGAAAAGCAATTCATGTACAGGTTTGTAATTGTTTTGTGACAAAAGATTAAAAAGAGTACATCTTCAAATGTTTAATTTGTAGAAAGAAAATGTGCAGGACAGGCCGACCAGGCTGGTAGCAGCAGAGAGCGATGGCGTGGGACTGCTGTCTAGTCGGCGTAGATGATGAACCCAGAGAAGGTGCTGTACTTGTTGTTGTTGCCTCCGTGAGCTTTGCCTCCGTCTAGTTTAATGTAGACCTCGTCTCCTGGCTCCAGGTGCAGGACAGCGCTGTTACTGGCATAGTCATAGTTCTGGTCTGCATCCTGGGCTATGGCGCTAGCTCGCACCTGCAGAAATACACACACACACACACACACACACTCTGAGTACATTACTGTGACAGATTATGAGTTCCTAAAGCTGACTGCAAAGCATCCTAGATGTTAGGATGTAATGGGATACCTGCTGGGGATTTGCATGTTGTCTCAGTATGAATGCAGAACACACACACACACACACACACACACACACAGGACAACACTGATGTCTGCAGCATGAATCATACAACATACATGTCATGTAGAGACTCAGGCTGGAGCCTAGCGGCAGGTCGTCACACCAGTGGCTCACAAGGAGGCTGCTGCAAGATTTATTGACTAACTCATGAATGATATTGTGCACAGACAGCTGAACTGACTGGTGCATCTGTTCCTTTGTGATGTAAAATGAGTCCTGAAGGTATACTGAGAGATATTTAGAGTTATGAAATGCAGGGCTTTTTGGCATGGCAGGGGGATGCTGGGAGATGCCAGGTGACCAACACAGACATCACAACTCAGAGTCAGAGACAACAGCGTGGCTTTGTAGGAAACCTGTTCTGTGAGTGTTTCAGCCCAGTCAGCCAGATGCTGTAAGGCGACTGTTTAGCAGCAAAAACTGGAGATAAAAGTATTTTCCTAAACATTTGTTGAACAAGCTGCTGTCACTGTGGATGATGGATGTGCTCTGTGAAAGACAACATCTTCCTGAAATACTTTATTCAACCATTTAGGAACCTACAAATTACAGTTAGGGAAAGGTCATAGTGCCGGTAAGATGTAAAAAATTCAATCTCCAGCAAAGCTCTTGTTGCCACGTGTCAGACAGAGATTCACTTTATGTCTCCAGCAGCACAGTGATTATAGAGAAACACGAGCTAGCAGAGGATGAGCACCTGTAAACGATTAGTTAACACTCATCTATATGAGTTTCACTTATTTTATTTATTTCTGGCAGCTGCAGTGTAGAAAGAGACACGAGTGACGAGACACATAACGCAGGTTCCTGTCCAGATTCATGGATGCTGTGGTCGTTCCTAAGCCATGACAGCATTGGGCCTCTACCTTCACCCTAACTGTGAGCAGCACCATCTAGCTCAGTCCCAGCTGCCTCCATGCTGCAGACGCTGCAGCTTTCAGGTTTATTCAGACGGAGCAGGTCACATGAAGCTCATTGGACCAAACTGTAAGTCCTCCCGGTGAGAAGATCCTCCAGCAAGTCAACAGTTTGTGATCTCCACCTGTCAAAAACAGCTCTGAGTTGTGCTGAAGGTTCAAGATTATAAAGAGATCATTCCTCCCCAATATTCTGGTCCAGCTCATGGATTATGTAGAACTCTACATTCGAGTGTGTCACAACTCAGTTAAATAAGATCAGAGTGCAGCCACAACGTCCTTCAGGAAAGCGTTTACGACCTTCTATAGCAAATACACAAATGTGCTGTCAGTGACAGTTATTTAAATGGCAGCTCAACAGTGTAGTGGAGCCCTGTGATAGACTGGCTACCTGTCCAGGTGAACCTGAGTCAGGAAGGGGCTGGAGTCTATCCCAGTTGAGATATATATATATAGGTGTGTGTGTGTGTGTGTGTGTGTGTGTGTGTGTGTACTTTTTTCCTCAGAAGACATCAATAGATCTATGATAGCACTAAAATGCATGGTTCTTTTTTGTGACAAAGACA
>NW_007578502.1:186836-189354 GCF_000690725.1 Stegastes partitus | reverse complement strand
AAAGATTAATGGGAACATAAGACAACGTAGGTCAGTGGTTCTGATGAGTTCAGGCCGGCAGAGAAGGCCTTGCTGGTCCTGATGGACCACCACTGTGATCTATACCCTGTAGACTGGCTTCCAACATCCATACCGTGTTTTGATTTCAGGATTGAAATCTGTCGTAGCAAGGTCTACTTTTTCATCCCACTGAATTTCTGACGACTGCACAGGTGGACTTGGACACACACCTGGATAAGCTGTGTAGACCCTCCATGCCAGACGATGCCGAGGCCACAGAGATGCATCCAGACCTCCAACAAGCCAACAGCCCGCCAGCCCGTGGCCTTTACGCTATGTGAAGGTGAACTGCAGATGAGCTGAAGGGCTTGAACTGGAAACACTGGCTGAATATAAAGTCTGTGACGTCAACCAGGAGTTCCCTGAATAGCGGTTTTGGATGTCAGTGTGCTCGCGCTGCTGTCACCATCCAGGCAGTGACTGACTGCGGCTAGCTCCGAGCTAACCCAACAGTGAGCAAAGCGGTGACGTGTCAGTGGAGCTGAGGTGAACCATGGAACACGTCTGGGCCGTGGACATTCCTCCGATGGCTCAGCGTGGCCATGCCCTGAGTCACGCAGAACCTTTCTACGATTTAAATGCTATAACCACACTCGCTGACAGTTTCACGAATGGAGAAATTAATGAAAAAGACCAGAATAATGTTGCATCAGGATGTAAATAAATGTTTGTTTCTGCTGTAAAGTTTCATATTTCAACCTGAGGGGTCCGTTTACTCGCCTCAGCCTCGAGTGGCCGTCGGAGGAACTGCGGCTTGGTTCTCAGGAGCAGCACTGCTTGTTGCTGCTGATGGAACTGGACTTCTTCTCCACCACAGATCCAAAAACAAAAAGACTAGCACGATCCAAGGTGTGCACGTTTCTGGATCGTCCACGTATTTTACCCAAATACCACAGACAGATGTGCACAGCACCGGCACGGCACCAACACGGTACCAACACGGTACCAACACGGCACCAACACGGNCAGAAGACATCAATAGATCTATGATAGCACTAAAATGCATGGTTCTTTTTTGTGACAAAGACACGTGTTTTATATGTTTATGTAGTTATGAGAGAAACTGGAAACTACATGGTCTTTACAAGAGTATGGAAATGTTTGTTTATGACTGTTTTTTCAACTAGCCAATAAACAACAACAGCCCAATAGAATCACAGAAACTCTGCTGTTGGTGCTGCTGTTGCTCTTGGTGTTTGTGTTGGTGTTGCTGTTGGTGCTGGTGCTGGGTTTGGTGTTGGTGTTGCTGTTGGTGCTGGTGTTGCTGTTGGGTGCTGGGTTTGGTGTTGGTGTTGCTGTTGGTGCTGGGTTTGGTGTTGGTGTTGCTGTTGGTGCTGGGTTTGGTGTTGGTGTTGTTGGTGCTGTTGATGCTGGTGCTGGTACTGGTGTCGATGTTGGTGTCGATGTTGGTGTTGATGTTGGTGTTGGCATTAGTGTTGGTGTTGTTGTTGGTGCTGGTGTTGGTGTTGCTGTTGGTGTTGCTGTTGGTTTTAGTGGAGCTCTGAGCTCCCTACATGGTACCAAACCCTGATAGAGGTGGCCCTGTGTGGCCCTGCTGTGGTGTAAACAGAACCGTGTGCTGTTGGGCAGTCTGCTTTATGGATGCAGAAAGGAGCCAGAGCTCATCAGCAACAGCTGATGGTCCATGTTCACAGGCTTTGGACGCGAGGGATCGTGTTGCTTCCCATCAGTGGATGCTTGATCAGCGTCGGCCGTGTCAGACTCTTCACCATCCAGCAGCACAAACACTGGCTGCACCTGATTGAAAAATGCTTCGCTCTGCATCTGAGCACACTTGACACTCAGGTACATAAAGTACACCTCAACTACATGTGAAGGGTTAGGGCAACACAACGCTCTGTCCTGTAGACACGCATCATACCAGCCCACCCACCATCAACAGGCTCGGTCCTGAAGCAACCCATCCCCATGAAGCTAACAGAGACCATAGGACCAACCTGAAGGCTGCTCCTGCTAGTCCCTCATTAGAAGACAGCGCTCCATCGTGGTGTATGGCCATGAGACCGTTAGAAGATCCATAAAGGCTGTTCTGGCTCTGTCTGTCTCTTTACCTGCTCTTCCAATGTGCCAGTCATCCAGAGTCCACATTAGAGCTCCAGTCCAAGCCGGTTTCACAGCGTTCAGTGTAACACCACAAAGCCTGACCTTGGAAGTGGCCGCGTTGGAGCAGCATTCAATATAAGTCACTAAAAACTCATGTGCTGCTTTGTACGACAAACACTGTACGTCTTGACTGGTAGCACATGCCTGGAACAACTTCCAAAGAAATACAGAAGCTGGCAGACTGAGAACAGGTGTTGAGGAGCAGAAACATTCTGACAATAACACCTGCATGGAAACCAACAGTACAGTGATGCCACAGCAACAACCGAAATATCAGGTAAAGCAACAGAATAAAACTGCTTTTGTTACGACTAATTACACACACACACACACA
>NW_007578502.1:181589-185461 GCF_000690725.1 Stegastes partitus | reverse complement strand
TGGATTAGCTGCTCAGCAGAGGGACTGGACCGGTTCTGATGAAGAAAGGAGGATGGAGGTGGTTCAGTAACCACAGGTTTGGTGAGTAGAACATATATGCTCATCATCTTATGGGCTGATACTGATGCTCCTGTTAGATGTGACGTGTGTGGTTCTGATGGAGACGTGTTTAATGGTTTAACTGGTTTCCTGCTTCAGTGACGGCATTCATTCATTCATTCATTCATTCATTCATTCATTCATTCTCTGAAAAGAATTCTTAAAAGCCTTCGACGTAGTTCTACACCTGGCAGGAACTGTTCAGCCGTCGACTGCTTTTTTCATTGGTGGTGTCTCCCAGCTCGGGAAAGTTACCTGTGGACACACTGAACAGGTACAAGGCCTGGATGTGAAACTGGATTTGCTCAGCTGCTACACTACACGTCTAAAGACATGTCATGTTAGTTAAGTTCTCACTGTGTTCCTACACCTCTTCTGTTTCTTTGACTATCCACACAGAGAGGTGTGGCTTGAACCAGGTTTGGACAGACACGGATTCACCTGAGCATTGAACAAACACTGGCATCTTCAGAAAAAGCAGCACTGCTGTAATTCCTCTGCACAGTGTACCTGACAGAAACCCAGCAGCAGCTTGGTTCTGGTGTGACCAAAGCTGACCACTGTGTTGTACGTGATGTTCTGAAGCTGTTGCTCACGGTGCTGCGTGGGTGTTGTTGGATGGAGCACACTGTCGCACTTTGTCATTTTACAAGCATTTGTATTGAAGGTTAGTCGTAGAAATCACAAAGCCTGGATTTACTGGTCATGATCATTCAGTGGAGGGCCGGGCAGGTTCCTCCTGGACCTCCAGGGGCCTCCTGCCTGGACCAAACCACCTCTGAACACCGTCATTGTGACGCCACAGCTTTAGAAACCATCAGTATGATGCAGAACGGCAGCAGAACAGGACGCTGCAGACAAGGAGCTCACTGAAGCAGGAAACCAGTTCAACCATTAAACACGTCTCCATCAGAACCACACACGTCACATCTAACAGGAGCATCAGTATCAGCCCATAAGATGATGANAAATATCAGGTAAAGCAACAGAATAAAACTGCTTTTGTTACGACTAATTACACACACACACACACACACACACACGTGTGTGTGTAAACAGAAGCCATAAGAGAACAGGAGTGAATTATTGCCCCGCAGCCTCTTCATCCTCTAACATCCAACCAGGACTCTGGATGACGCTGACATGGCTGTAGGGTCGCCACATCAGCAGCAGCAGGACTTTAAACTCTTCTGCAGGAATTAAACTGATCATTTCATCTGGTGTTGTTGATCTGCAGACTGTTAATGCTGTTGTTTGAGCAGTTCGCAAAACCATGAAGTAATCTGCATCTGCATATAGAGACACACTGGCTAGCTAGTTAACAGAATTAACTTAGAAAGCTATCACTGCTCTTGATTGCCTCATCAAAGTCCCCAAACAGATTGACAAAACAAATCGCTTGTTTTACTGATGTTTAGCACGCTGTCGTGTTAGCCACCACATTCACTCCCTGCACCATGTGTGTCCACAGATGTCTGAGCAGGTGAAACACGCTTCACACACAGTGTCTGGCTTTTCTGACGTTGGCCGATTAGCAGAATGATGCCATGTTTTACTCTTTAGCATCTACTTTAGTGATATTCTGTAGACAGTCAGCAGGAGCACTTGTCTTTGCAGCCGTAGTCTTTAGTCTCTACACGAGCTGCGCTGTGCCGATGGGAGAAAAAAAGCAGCAGTAGGTGAAGCCGAGTGCTGCCCTCACCGGCCCACGGGCCGGCAGCTCACAGGAAGTACAGCCTCCACCACAGCACGCTCATCTTTAAGCACCAACACCAGCAAAACAGGGCATGGTGCTGTTTTAACAGCTTGGTACTTAATACCTTTCTAACGTCTGAATAGTGGATTATTCACTGTAATACCTGATAGATGCTTAACCAGAAAGATGATCAGTAGTTGTGTCACAGCACTGGTGGTCCATCAGGACCAGCAAGGCCTTCTCTGCCGGCCTGAACTCATCAGAACCACTGACCTACGTTGTCTTATGTTCCCATTAATCTTTTAACTTTATTCCCACCAATCTGTTCTCTTCATTCACAGTGTCTCTGGGCTGTGCTGCTTCCAGCAGCGTGTTTGTATCAGAGCTCTTATCCAATCAGATTTCAGCCGTCATGTGTTGCCGGGGTCACAGAAATCTGCCCNACCAACACGGCACCAACACGGCACCAACACGGTACCAACACGGTACCAGGCTGGAGCCTTTGCACAGCGAAGGGAGCGAATGGAACAAGTATGAGCACAAGTTCTGACAATAACTGGACGCCTGCCGGGTCCAGCGAGTGTGTCCTCAGCAGAAAGTCCTCCCTGAGAACTGGTGCAGAGCAGCACTGGGTTGGGCTGTACCAGCGTTGTGGATCTTTATTGTTCTGTTGTTTGGTTTGTTGCTCCTTGGTTGTGACTGTGGAGCACTTCCTGTGTGTTTTATTCTACGTCTGGCTGCAGGAACATTTTGACATAAAACGGTGTAACAGAGAAAGTCTTCTTGTAGATGTGATCTCCATGATGTAGTTTAATTAGTTTTACGTGTTTTGCGGTCGTGCAGCAGCAGATCTTCCTTCAGTACGCAACCACGATGTCAACATATTCCACCTTAGAAGTCCTGCATTCTAAAAACATTACCAGCAAAATGTTCTTAAATTATCAGAAGCACAGATGTTGTATTATATTATATTATATTATATTATATTATATTATATTATATTATATTATATTTCATTACATTATATTTTATTGTATTAAATTATATTATATTTCATTATATTATATTATATTATATTATATTATATTATATTATATTATATTATATTATATTTCATTATATTATATTATATTATATTATATTATATTATATTATATTGTATTATACTATATTTATATTTTATGTTATTTTATTTTATTTTATTTTATCACTGGGATATTATGACCAATGTATAAACTTGCAGTATTTTCATATTGCAGCTGTTCAGAGGGATCGTATGAGCTTCATGTCTGTAAACATTTAAATATAAAAAGCAACAGGAGCGTACAGCCCCACGTACACAGAACAACAACAACAATCATAATCTGCTGCAGCTGAGCAGAAATGAAGGAACGTGCCTCAGAACCGAGCGTCCGAGCCGGTCCGAAGGCGGCAGCTTCATGGACCCAGTATTGATGTCAGTTTATTCAGGGGCTCTGGTCACGCTTCAGTCCTGCTGTTTTTAATGCCGTCGTACATTTCGTGCTGTCAGCTGTCATGCAGACGACACTTCTGCATTCTCTGTTGGTTTCTTAAAAACAAACAGAACATGAGCCGGTCCACCGATGGTACCGTCATGAAAAGTTCTGATAATTATGATTCAGACAGACGCCAAACTCAGCATCAGCCGACGGTATAATCACAGTGATACCAGTAAAGACGTGATGAATCACAGCCGTATGCTGGATGTGTTTGTTCTATTTGTGGGTTTCAAAATGCAGCAGAATAAAGTGAGAGTGGAGCGGATCCAGCGGTTCTGCTGGAGGCTGATGTCGCCCCGACAGAGGACAGATTATAAGACGAAGCCTCAACACGTCGATTCACACAGTCAGAGGAAAGGAGAGAGGTTTTAGGAGGTCTAAAGATGAGTGTAATCAAGCTAGATGACAAATAATAATAACAACAATAACAATAATAACAATAATAATAACAACAACAATAATAATAACAAGAATAACAACAACAATAATAATAACAAGAATAATAAGAATAATAATAATACAAGTAATTTTATGTCACTGGAACGGCTCATTGAAAT
>NW_007578502.1:144659-181410 GCF_000690725.1 Stegastes partitus | reverse complement strand
AATTCTTCTTATGATTATCATTATTATTATTATTAGTAGTAGTAGTGGTAGTATTAATAATGATGACAATAATATCAATAATAATAATATTGTTGTTAGTATTATTGTTGTTGTTAATATACTTGAATGTAAACTAAAGCACTGAACTGAGTTATAACTGAAGAGCGTCCACGGCGGTGTCGTAGGAACACTGATCCCCGCCGCCAACATCTTCATCTAAACGTTCAGTGTCGCCCTGATGAGCTTTTCTTTAAACAAGTAAAAACCATGAGTGAGCTCCTGTTGCCTTGTTTTTATTTTGAATTAATAATTTGTTAAAGAATTCAGCCTGTTTGAAACCAGATGCAGAACAGAGTTCAGATCTGTTCCTTCTCCTTATTTTCAGTTGCTGAAGTCAATCAGAGGATCTAATGAAGCCGGTGTGTGTTTTACTGTAAGTCGAGGCAGGAAGCGGTCTCAGACGCTCAGTCGTGTTTCTCTGAAAACGCACAAAAGTCAGAGCAGCAGTTGCCTTAATTGAAACGTGTCTTTCAGCATCTGATTTGTCATGGCTTACGGCTCCGCTGCTTTAATCCCAGAGATGTTTGCCGTGTTGGCTGTGGTTTGCGGCAGTCTTCCTGGAGCAGCTGACAGGAGGAGGGATGTGCTTGGTGGAGCGCTGCTGCAGCGCTGCTCTGGCCCACAGATTAGATGTGTTGCTGACAGGCTGATCAGCACAGAGACACTCGGGGCAGGACACCGGCGGCTCGGCAGGAGGCCGCCGCTGCTCTCTGGGCTTCATCGCCATCAGGATTATTAAGTGCTTGTCGCGCTGCAGTCTTTGTGCTCCGCGTCTGAAATAACTTCTGTTTGTGATGTTTTAAAATCTATTTATTGAATTAGTTTATTTTATTGTGTCTGTTTTTCTGGCAGTGGAACCGACTGTTTGACCAGACGGGGAAACTCGAGGTCTTGACTTCAGAACATGTGTATTTCTGTATATGTTCATTAATGGATGTATTTAGTTATTTATGCTGCAAACAGGGACGTGTCAAATGTGATAGCTCCATATGAAGCTGCCCAATCAGCCGCCATGAATCAAATGCGTGCCGTTCTACTGGACCGGTCCGTTTTTAGAACAAGAGCTTTTTGTTTAGTGAAGTGCTTTAAAATATTCTGCATCTTCATTTAAGCATTTAAATACTGGACTGAGCTGAACTCTCCGACACGGTGGAGCAGCTGTTTCACATCTACATACATGTGGGAGAACATCACTGTGGTTCTGGACAAATCTCCGTCCTGACCTCTGACCTCTGAGCCATGAACAGCATTAATGGGACCAGCTTTGCATTCTGACTCCTCTGACCGAACCGTCACAGCTTCCTGTTTGCCTCTGAGTTGGACCGTCCTGGGCAGTGACCTGCACCAGCTTCTATCTGTCTGGGATGAGGGATGAAACAAACCCAGTCCTGGTTCACCAAATCTGCCACAAACTTCTTTCTGGACTCCGTGAACCACTAAACCTGTGTCTGAATGCTCCCGCGTGCACGGTTTGTGTTACCTGGTTGTTTTTGCACAGGTCGGCCCACATGCTGGTGCCGTCCCCTCCGCGCATCAGTACATGGTAGGTGAAGAAATAAATCCCGGGGATGGAGCACGTAAACTTCCCCGTGGTGGGATCGTAGTGGTTTCCCAAGTTGGTCACCACGTCGTCGAACTTGAGCACTTCGTAGCCCTCGTGCTGCTTCTTCAGCCCCGCGTAAAAGGCGATCTTGGGCACGGTGCTGTAGGTGGCTGCGCTGATGGCACCGGCCGCGGCGCTGGGTCCCGGAGGTCCTGGCAAACCGGGTCTGCCCGGTTCACCTTTATCTCCAGGTGGTCCCGCTGGACCGGGCGACCCAGGCTCACCCGGAGGCCCCCGTGGACCGGCCTTACCCGGACGACCCGGTTCTCCTTTCGGACCTTGGATGAAGGTGGGCAAAGACTGCACGAGGCTGTTGTCTCTGACGGCGTCCGTCGTCACGGTGCTGGTCGGAGACTTGGTGCCGTACGGGTCGCACACCATCCTACAGGTGCCAAGCATCTCGTAGTGCGCCGCTGTCCCTGCTGAGCTGACAAGAACCGGGATGAGGATGACCAGAACCAGAACCATAACGACCCCCAGGACCCCTGCGGCCACCAGCCGTTTCCTGCCGACCAGCCGAGTCAGCGCAGGACGATCCTGTTGTCTGCTTTTAGGTGAAATCTTGCTGTCTGGACCGGAACCGTTCAGAGGAAAAAGGTGTAGCCCAGCTACACTTAGTGGAGCTTAATGAACTTTGTGAGCCCCTCCCGCGGCTCCTCCACAGCTTTCTGCTGATGCGCTGCTTATTCAAGTCTCTCGGAAAGTTCGGACTGCTCGGTGATTTCCAGAACCGCTGGATTCAGCATCTCAGTCGCTGTCGAACCCAGCAAGAGAGGCTCCCACGTCCTTAATCCACACAGCCCCGAAGTGCAGCGTTTGAGCAGCATGTGAAGTGTTGAGGAGGAAGAGGAGCATCAGAGGACAGGAGGGAGGAGAGAGGAGAGGATGCTGCTGCTGCCGGCGTCCAATAGGAACCCACAGAACACCAGGAGACGGCTTCCAACTTCTCTGATGCTCACATCTGCTCCGTGAGCTCCATCAGTGCTGCTCTCATCAGCTGCAGCCTGAAAAGTAACGCAGTGGAAATAATCACTTTGATAATCACATGAAGTCAACAAATCATCACAGAAATCCCTGAATCAGCAGAAATGAATGAACAGATCACATGTTTGTCTGTACACCTGACCTACAGGTGAAGCTGCTGCAATAAAGTTACAGCCAATCAGGGAGGCTTCTCATGATCCTGGGCTACAGAAGAACCGGATAAATGCTGTTCTTATTGCATTTAGTCATTAATGATTCAAGACTGTAAGGAAATAAAACTGCCTTTAAAACAAAGGAGCGCTGGTCCAGACCAGCTGGTCCAGACGAGCTGGTCCAGACGAGCACTGGTCCAGACGAGCACTGGTCCAGACGAGCACTGGTCCAGACGAGCACTGGTCCAGACGAGCACTGGTCCAGACCAGCCGGTCCAGACGAGCCGGTCCAGACGAGCACTGGTCCAGACGAGCTGGTCCAGACGAGCCGGTCCAGACGAGCACTGGTCCAGACCAGCTGGTCCAGACGAGCACTGGTCCAGACCAGCTGGTCCAGACCAGCTGGTCCAGACGAGCCGGTCCAGACGAGCCGGTCCAGACGAGCTGGTCCAGACGAGCCGGTCCAGGACATAAACAGCTTCACCAGCATGTCAGCCATCACGGCATTTGCTCTTATATATGTCTACATACATATATAACCAGTAGTTACTGGTTAAGATGTGTTCAAAGCCTTCAAATGAATTCAGTGTTTATTGCAGAAGCATCCTCGCACTGAAAATGTAGAAAATGTCGCCTCAGCTCAGATGAGCTGTTGGCAGACGGGGTTCTGAAGGGTTAGGGTAACCCTTCAGAACCCTAACCCCTCCAGGCTGCTGATGACTGTGGAACATGATCTGATGTAAAAGAATTATTTTTTAATGTGGGATTTTTTTTCACACTGAATAAATGAACTTGAATTAAAGGTTGAATTTTCCTCTTTTTTTTCATTGTGGCCCTAAATTATTTAGAAAAAAAGTGGATTATCTGGAAGCTAAAGAACACATCTGAACCAGTGGCAGTACTTATGGAGGGCGCTGTATCAGCAAAGAACCAAATCATTCTCTAACACTAAACATATATTTGACATTTTACTCCCATAGTTTGAAGTCAAGACTAACAGCAGGTGTAAACAGCAGACTGTGAATGAGAAAATAAATGCAGCTGGAACCAGATATTTAGTGCAAGAGACTCAAATTTCCCCTAAAACTCTTCCTCTGGATGTGTTTCTTGTCCTGCTGGTTTCTGAAATGTGTTCTGGTCTCAGGTTCAGATGCCAGAGAGTTATTAGAGCCTGAACCAACAGAACCACTGTGGTCACACTGGTGCAGAAACATGTGTGATGTGATCTGTGACGAGTCCTCACCAGGAGCACATCATCTGACTTTCATCTTTAGGGATATTTTACTGAGATAATAATTCCATCATTTCCTTACAGTGCAGCTCTGACTGGAGGACTTCCACCTCTGTGGAGTGTTTCTAATCAGCTGAATTCAAAAGTAGAACATCTGGAGACTTTTTCCACCACAGATGATGGACTCTTGCTCTCAGCTCTTTACATGTTCCTCTGGCTGCAGCGCTGCGTACGTCTCCCTGGTAAAGGCGTGGAGCTAGACGCCATGTTCTTATGAGATCAGTGGACGCTTCACCGGTAGCCTGACACTGGTTCTGATCAATACCCAAATCCACGCACCGGAACAAAGTCATCTGTCTTGTGGATCACAAGACACAGATGCAGTGATGGTGTATTAATGCCAGTAAAATCAAAGTAACCTCATCTTCTCTGTCTTCATTAGTCCTCTAAACATCCAGTTTTCAAGAGACCCTGAAAATGAGCAGTGAAGGTAGCAGAGGATCATTGGATTGGCATTTCACTCAATATCACTACGGTAAATGATGAATTGCTGTGGAGGGCTAATAAGGGTGGGAATGGGCAGGGGACTGAAGCTGGCCGGCGCAGCACTGATACTGATCATAAACTTTATTTAGAAGGACTTTCTAAACAAGCGTTACGCAGCAGAAAACAACAACGACGTGAACTAAAGCGTCAACGACAGACCAGCAGTTATTCATCTATGTACAAGTGCCACCCAGTAAATACCTGGACACACACCTGGACACACACCTGGACACACACCTGGACACGCTGATCAGACAGAAAACCACCTGCCTGTCACTGTGCAGAACCCCTTGTGGCACCAGAACACCTCTGTTCCATTGGACCATGGACGTGGGACCTCGAGGGTGACCCTGGAACAGGACTACTGGTCCAGCTCTTCTTTTCTAGAGTTAGACTCTTTGCCTTAAAGGGTCTTATCCCAATAAGAACTCAAAGAACCGCTTTGTCAGCGTCTTACTGCAGCTACCCAAACACCGAACCGCTGAGACAGCTGACCCAACTGGACAGGCCCACCAGTCATACTGGGTGATGGCAGCTTTTCTCTAAATGATTATGTTGAGAGGACAAGAAGCTCATAAACGTGTAATGTGGCTGACTGAAATCACTTTAATAAAATGAACACAGCTTTCTTCTATCTCTGGGTTTCATAGGCCAGTAATCAAAAGTCCAAACTATCAGTTTTTAGTTGAAACAGCACTGAGTAAAGAAACAGCTCTTAATTTAATACACAAATGTTTTCAAAATGAATCATAGTTTGATCATTTGGTTAATATTAAAACTGAGCATTCTCCTAAATACTGCCCAACAGGATCACAGTGGACGGCTTGGCCTTCGCGGTCCAACCTGACCACTCAGGCCTGATCTACCTGACCCAGGAGAGTCCGTCACCGGAAAGTGGGCGACCCAGCACAGAGTCCAAGTCCATAGCAGTGCCCCCTTTCTTCAGGGAGAACTGAAAAATCCCGACTCCAACTTGGTCTGCAATAAAGAGAATACTTCATTTTTCCTTCTGAGTTTGCTTTGCATCTCATCCATCCATCATCTCTACACCTTAACCCTCACTAGGGGGGCGGAGCCTATCCCAGCTGACTCAGGGTGAAGGCAGGTTCACCTGGACAGGTAACCAGTCTATCACAGGGCTACACTTAGAGACAGACAACCAAGCACACTCACATTCACACCTACGGACAATTTACAATCACCAATTAACCTCAGCATGTTTCTGGACTGTACAAGACAACAGCAACATTGTAAAAACAAACAAACAAAAAGTCCCATCAGAACTGGATCCTGGCAGTAAAACGCAGTCATACTAATGACAATAATCACTATCAGCGCGCTCCCACCTGACACACGGCGGCTAATGCTGGGAACGCTCCTGATTCTTGTGTTGGCTGCAGACCCACGTCTTGTGACCGGTGCTGATCCTCAGCTTGAAGGTCGGTCCATCCTGCTCGTGACCGACAGAGAACTCAGTGCTGGTGGTTCACAGAGAAAATCTCAGCTCATGGAAATAAGGAGTGTCCTGCTTTAATGGGAAACAATATGTTTGCATACTTGCTAGCATACATACACAACTGTGTGTTTTTATCTAAGATAATATTTATATGACAGTTTGAATGAACCGGTTTGATTTGACTAAAACCACTGACACCAGATCAGCCCTCACCCTGATGCATGACGTTCATGATAGTGACAAAGACACAGAAAAGGTCTGGGAAACAATTCTGCTGCCTCCCAGGAGTGAAGCACGAGCATTAAAGACACACAGCATGCAAATACAAGAGCAACAAACAAGAACAGGAGGAACCATGGACACAGCAGACACCATGAGAAAACACAAGAACTGTGAGGAAACTAGAAAGTCAGACCACCACAGTCCTGTGCCATTTCACGTCTGTGAGAAAATCGTATTCAGATTGTGATGCTGACAGCTCAGTGTGTTGGTTCGCTCGATGCATATGAAGGCTGTTCAACGTACATCAGGTGACGTGTTTGTCAAATGTTTTTATTTTAGCAAATTGTTAGAAAAGAGCATTTTCATTGAACTTCAACACATAACCGGGACAGAGTCATGACAAGGCCAATACAAACATACAAACAGTGTGAATGCTGTCTGCCTTACAGCAGGTTTATTGTCACATGTTAGACAATTACAGTTTAATCTTCATTCTGACATCTAGCAGGGTTCTGGCTCTGGTCCTGTTGTCCTCCAGGGTCCAACACAGAAAGTAAAATGTTAAACAAGTTTGTGAAAATGAGAATGTGAAGTGGATCATGGCATTCTGACTTTTACTCAAACAACAGAAACACATGAGGCAGTAATAATGCCACTGTGGAGTTTTTCTGACGTCCGTTATGGGTCTCCATGTCCGTGGGTTGTCAGTAGGTCTGGTGACCAAGTGCAATGGTGACACTACGGGGGGGAGAGCTCTATCATCAGCAGATCTATAGATTTAATAGGTACAAATGGGTAAAGAAGGAATGTTGCTGTCAGAAAGTTTGGACACTAACAGCAACAGTTGAGCAGTTTTATAGTAAGATGTGAAAATGGAGACAGAGAGGCTGAGTAAAGATGGTAATGGAGAGATGCTGTCAGAGGTGTGTGGCACCAGCAGATGGAGAATGAGGGAGTGAACAGCTGACGGCTGATGATCAGCAGAGGAGCTGGAGAGCAGTGTGGCAGGCAGAGGCAGCTGATGACTGGACGACAGGCTGGGCAAGGCAGGTAGGACAAAGGAGACAAGGTGGCAACAAGTCCGAGACACAGAAACACAGGATGAACCCTGCAGCACCACAAAAGTCCAGAAAAAATGAGCAGAACCTTTGTGTTTGTACACTGACTGTCCAAACTAACATACTGAGCATCCAAGAGTCCATGTGCAGCGCCGGGTGCTTCTGTAGCCCCTAAACATAGCATGTCCTAAATAATGACTGCAAACAGGACACAAAACTTACTGACCGATTAATTTTATAAAAAAAACGATTTACTGAATTACATCCGAGTCCCAATATTGAGCAGCATTCATTTGCCCTTGTCGACCCAGAAGCAGTGATTGTCCTCTGAACCGTGGCGGTGCCGCCATGTTTTAATGGCATTCATCACGTTGTGTGCAGACAATCTCTCTTTGTTTATGATATACTGAAATAGAAAAAAAATAAAGTTTTGCAGACTAAATATTTTCAGTAGAAATAATCCCAACCCTACGTTTGAGAAGTGACGAGTGCTGCTTCCATCCCATCCTGCCCGGAGAGAAAACAAATGCAAACTGGGGGCCTCAGAGCACCAATGATGCTGCTTCTCTGCTGAACACAGAACTTGTTGCAGTCGTTCCTGTTGTTTTCTCGCCACATGAAGGTTGTGGTTGAAGCTGCTGGATGTTCCTCTGTGGCGGGGAGCCTCCTCCTCCTCCCACCATCCACACATGCATGGTGCCTGGTGAGCGTGGACCGACCCGGTGTCAGGTGTGTGTTCGCCCTGCGCTGGGCTCGCCACCTGTCCTGGGTGTTTCCTGAGTCAGTCCTGAAGCCAGTAAAGCTAATGATGGGTCCTCTATCCATGAGTAAATGGGTTTGTAGCATGTGTGCTAACTCACAGTCTCAGGCTGCTTCACGTTCACCATCTTTGTCGTCCTCAAACACATGAGGAGAATTTTCAGGGCAACAAACAATAACTGTATTAAAAATGTAATAAACTGAAATTACTTTCAGGATCACGTGACATTTATGACACCAGAGTGGTTCCAGCTGCTCAGGTCTGTTTTTCAAAATACTGAAGACTGAAAATACTCCATAGGTGGCGCTGTTTAGAAAATGAAATGAAAGCTCTGACCAAGTGTTTAAGAGGATTATAAATGATAACAATAATGAAAATGAAACACACACACAGGTGTATATATACATACACATAAACATATATCATTAAGTAAAGCAGCTGTATAATTGCAGCTCCTCCTGCACGCTGCTTTCTTCTCCATCCTGTGTCACCACCCTCATTAAAGTGGCACTGTGCAGCCTCTCTGAGACAATCAAGCCTGCCCTAACACACACGCCACCTATAAATCACCTCGTGAAAATCAATGGGCTTTAGTTAGCCTGGGACCCATTGTGTCCTTGGAAAAGTGTGAGATGAATTGAGATGAAGTGAGAACAAAACAAGCACAACATGCAGCAAAAGGGACGGAGGAGAGAGGATCCAAACACTCGCTCTGATACCTGCTCAAGGGGTCACCACACAGTTTTATTTTTTCCGAGCTGACCAATATTCGTTTTGCTAATGATGCAGTGCAGGGCAGTGTTCATATTTCAGTCTGCGCTGTGCCTCTGGAAGAGCCTCACAGCACAGCTGAAAGGTCCGGCAGCATTAGTCCGGTGCCATCGCTTTCAGTTCTGCCTGAGACAAACAGAGGTCTGAAACCAGGACTACCAGTACGTTAAGTCCTCACTGGTCTTTGCACAACTTTCCACAACATTGCTCCCAGTTTACTATTCAGGTGGAATGAGCTGACCAATAGCAAGCTTCTCCAAAGAGCAGATCAACGCACGAGGGAACTCGAGGGAACACTTCTGGAGTTTAAATGAAGTGATCCGGCTCCACACCAGAGTTTCCAGCAGTGTTCCCCGGCCCATGAACGCCTCCACCTGCTGCCAGGTAGCGTGATCTGCTGACAGCAAACAGCCTAAAAACAGCTCAAATGAAAATGATACGTCTTTCATCTGAGTGGTTTTCTAACAGACTGATTGAAAGGATCACTGATGGATGTAAATGACGTCACGTCTTCATCAAACATCAACAATCTATTGACTCTTACAAACGTAATTCACCACCTGTGAGCCTCCAGCGGCGTGAGGTTTATCTGCACTACTTTCTTACTTTGCTGTGATCCGGATGTGTCCGGGCTGCCACCTCGGCCCAGCCAGCCTCATCTGGATGCTTAGACGTGATCTGAACAGACTTCAGCTACTGAATAGGATGAAATATTGGAAACTGGTTGTTTAAAAGATGAAAGGATTCTGAAACCCCATTAGACCATGTGGTGTCTTGTTGATGTTCTGTCTGGATGAAACCGTCACGCTGATGTTCAGAAGGTTTCAGGAGGACTGGGACACCTGTGAACAGAACTCAGGAGCCTCCTGACCCACTCAAGGCTGGATTCAGGGTGGATGTGAGGAACAAGATGCACAGACATCTTAGTGTTGCTCACATGATAACCCTACGCCTGTTCACACACTTTCATGTCGTGTACTCGACTTGTGTCGCAGCGATAAAGTGGGTTGAACAAGTCCAGCTCAGTCTTCACTCCAGTAGAAAGAAACGAAGCGTGTTTTGTCTCTATGACATAATCACCACGTATCAGTTACAGCTCAGCGTCACTGA
Organism: Stegastes partitus; assembly: GCF_000690725.1. Taxonomy (NCBI): domain Eukaryota; kingdom Metazoa; phylum Chordata; class Actinopteri; family Pomacentridae; genus Stegastes; species Stegastes partitus. The sequence goes on along the minus strand of NW_007578502.1, from coordinate 171,457 downwards.
GCTTCAGGAGCCAGAGGTCTACATCGAGCCAGCTGCTGGTCAGCTGGTCTGTTAATCATTTAAAACTACTGTTCAAATAACAACAATGTGTTTGTGAACAATGCATGCTTGTGTTATTTGTTGTGGGTGAAACCAGAGGTCGGACGGTTCCAACAGTTGAAGTGATGATGTTGTGTCTGCAGATGAAGACAGCCGGACTCAGGAGCTGCGGTTCTGGTTCCTACTTTATTTCTTCTACATGAGTACAAACAGGGAAATACAGTCCAGTTGCTTTAAGAAAAGTGTCTGGATCAGGTGATCAACTCCAGGATGAAACAACAAACACTAAACGAAGATGTACTGCATGATGCTGAACAGTACCACTCTGATCATTCTGATCCAGATCCAGCCGGGCCCAGGCTGCAGGTCTGTGGGTCAAGCCCTCTGTAGACATGATGCACTCCTTCCTGTTAATCTGGTGGCAGCATCGTTCCTGAGCTGTTCACCTTCCTTCAGCTCGCTCACACCTTTACATTTACGTCACACTTTTAACACGGCATCGCTTTAACCGAACAGGACGCATGAGACCAGGACAGGCTAGAAGGTGGTTCTGGAGGCTGCTGATCTGCAGGTAACACCTCAGGGCGGATTTATTGGACACGTTCATTACAAAGACCACACATCGTTTTCTACGTTTTTGACCTGCAATAAAATCTAAACAAATTTAAAAAATGGATTACATTCATTATTTTTGCAACATGCTGAAATGCACTGACTGCAGAGTGAAGCCTGGAGATGTCTGAAGGAGACGTGAAGGCACTCAGAGGTTCAGACTGGAGAGCAGCGTACGGCTTAAACTGCTCTCCATCAGTGGAATGAATGCAGGTGTCACAGCCGGCTGCATAAACACTCGCTTTGGTGTCTGAGATAGATGTTCAGAAGACTCCATTTGGACAGCGAAGAGTCGCCACCGTGGCGCCCCCTAGTGCCCTGGAGCCTGTTCCTGGTGGTAGACCTCCATGTAGCTGGTGTTTGTTGGTGGTACGTACAGAACAGCTCTTAGTGGCAAATGAAGGAGAGACGGGGTGAGTTATGTGTCATGTAGGATGCTTTGCTATGATTTACGCCACGTGGACGCTAGAGTTCGTTCTCCATGAAGAGGTTCTGCTGTGTGTGATGTTAACATGGAGCCGGCTCGGCTTCAGCACACTGCAGTGTGTTTTCACTGGATAACAACACAAACATGGTGTTTTTTCTAACCTTAGTGTCTGAGCTCCAGACGAGGGTTTAAACTGAAGTACTGACATGTGGCTCCTTTACAGTATCTGTCTCCAGAGAAGCCAGACCCACCTGGGTCCATGCTGGCCTTCCACACAGGGCAGAGTAACTGTGACTCCTCTACACTACTGTCTTTAAAACGTGAAGCTACAGGACGCTTGTCTGGGGCCACCACCATATGAAGCAACTTGTGTGACACCGGATCTGGTCGGTATGTAAATGTTCCCAACAGCTTCCTCTGTGCTCAGGCCGGTAAGAGGACACGCCGTTACATACAAAGACTCAAATGCTTAGTAAAGATAAAAATAATACAATAAAACGTAAAAAAGAATAAAACCACGAGGGCTGAATTCAAGCAAACGGAAACCGACAGACGCAGAAACACATGTTTGCATATTTCAATATAATATAAAATGTTTTGATAAACAGAAGAAGGCAGAAGCAGTGAGCTCGGCGTGAAGCACTTGTGGTTCTATCTCCTGCTTCCTCTTCACTTGTTCTTTGCAGCCAGCGGCTTGCGGCTGATCTTCTTGCTCTTATCGTTGCTCTTCTTGGGAGGTTCTGGGTTGGCCTGCATGTGTCTGCCGTAGAGACTGAGGAGGGGAGAGAGGGAAGAACACATTAGAGTGCTTCTGCAGCTACAAGTCACAAGTTCACACGCTGCTACCAGTCTCCACAGTGGGACACGTGACACATAATACATACATGTTCTGGCGCTTTGTGCCACATGAAGGTGACACGCTCACTGTAGGTCATGAAAGCACAGAAGCTGAGAACATTCAGAAGCGTATTTACATCATATCTACTGAAACAAACCTGATAACAGAGAGGAGCTGAGGTTCTGTGGTGTCCAGGATTACACTGACATGGAACGAGATGGTCTTCACTTCTATATACGACATACACATATATATATAAAACGTTGTTTGAGCTCAGGGAGACGCCACCAGACAGCTGAGACCAGAGCAGGTGGATTGAGAGAGCCGTATCAGACCATCATCCACTGCCTAGTGGAGCGGCTGTCTTTGTCTCTCAGCACCAGGGCAGCTGCACTCTAATTTCGTTGTGGTTTTGGCATACAATGACAACAGAGGCTTCCTGGTTCTGGTTCTGCGGGCAGCAGATTACAGACTGGACCACCTGATCCACCAGGCCGGTGACGTTGTGGGCTGGAGATGGACTCTGTGTGTCTGAGGGACGATGCTGTCTAAGCTGGACGTTCCTCCACACCGTGCTGACCAGGAGCTGGTCCAGGAACACTCATCCCACCACAATGCAGCCCAGAGTGCAGCCCAGTCACTGCCGGTGGCCAGAAGCCTGGAGGTCCTAACTCGGTGTCGGACTCTGAGCCAGTCGTCACACTGGACTCCTCATCGTCAATGCAGGAAATGCACACGTTTCACTTCACGTCTTGAGCTAAGAGTAACGTGCAACAGCTCCTGTCTCTGAGTGATGACACACCATCACATCTTCTCATTAAAACCACGTCATGCGTCTACTTCTGCTCATGTTTACATTTATTGTTTGGATTTCTAAGACTGTGAATGTGAGCGACTGTAATCCTAGCTATTTCCTCTTGGCGATCAACAACAATACCTCTGATCCAGTCCCCCCAGCACCCAACAGGACCACCTACTGGGCAGAAGAACTTGAGGTGGAACCAAATATGCCATCTTAGGCAGGACGGGGTAAGAGGAGAGGATGCTACAGATCCCACTTTGGGGCATAACTCTACACCGTCAAAGCCTTCTGTCACTGCTCACAAGAACTGACATGTTTGAAGCAATCAGAAGAAAGGAGGAAAGCTTTAAGCTGGTGTGTGTTGCTCCAGGACAGAGCGTCTGCCAGACTCCATGTGACGAAGTGGGTCAGGAAGAACTTCCAGTGATCTGCTCAGTCCATTAACATTCAAACCCAAAGCGTGTGGTCACAAGGAGCTCCTCAACGTTTCAGCCTGATGGTAAATAACAAACAAGCAGCTGCTATGAGCTGATATCAGCACATGAACCCACACCAACATCGCTGCATGACCCAGTCCAGCACACGCCACAGGTTTAAACCAACAGTGCAGGTGGGTAAGATGTGGCCGATGAGCTCCTCAGCATAGAGGCTCACGTCGTAATTCAAAGAGGACGAGATATTCACAGAGTCTGGTTCAGTCTGATCGTCCTCCTTCACTGTGCTTCACTTATTACTGTCAACTACACACCAACACCACACCGGCCTCTCTCCACCTCCGTCTGTCACGTTTCTCTCCCGTGGGTGTCTCCAGCTTGTACAGAAGCTACAGAGATCAGTGGAGTGGAAACGTCTCTTCTCCGCTCAGCCTGTGTCCTGGACATGCTGAACGTCCTCCTGAGCCCAGGTTACCCAGAACCGTTGGTGTATGTGAAGGAAAACTCAGCTGTCTTGATGCCACAATGGGCATCAACAAGAACCGGTACCAGTGCTCCTTGTGTTTCCTCCACCCTGCCGGGCTGGTCGAGAGGAAACCACCAAACAGACGTTAACAACAGACGTGTGTCAAAGGAAAACTGCAGACGAAGTGGATTTGGCAGGACGTGGTCCTGGTACTGTGAGCAGAATCAGAGCCTCAGTGTGTCACAGGCAGCTGTGTGGGCTCCACATGTGGTCTCTGCTCCACCCAAACATCTACGACCACATCAGTGCTCTCCACCACAGCAACTCACAGCTCCTCAAAGATCTGAGATGGAGACTGAAGGACTAAATCTGAAGCATCATGTTCACAACCTGCAATGTAACACACCCTAGAGAGCACACACACACACACGCACACACACACACACACACACACACACACAGACTGTATATACAAGCCCAGAGTGGTGAACCCTGTCAGTTTGCGGCTGAAGCCTCCCTCCGCCCAGCCCCATGTCCAGCCTGTCTGCTGCCCGTCCACAGCAGCCTCATGAGGAGCAGAGGGAGGGACAGGCAGAGCTAGCAGCAGTCGGAGACCTGGTCCCCTGCAGGGTGCGAGTCCTTCCCATCGCAGCATGTTAAGAAGAAGCCGACTGTCTTGTCCAGTCGGGCTGCTGGGTCTCAGTGGAGCGGGCGGGGCAGGGCAGGGTGGCGGGAAGCTCCTGGGAGCGTCTGGATGCAGCCAGACATGGGCAGTTGACAGTTTTTAGCCATGCTAGCAGCATGGCTCCAGGGAATGCCAACGTCAGTCTTTTGTTCCACAGCTTTGCTCCAGACTGAGCGATGTCTACGTCCCAATCTGGTCACGTCCCCCTCAGAAGCATCGCTCCACTCTGGTGATGCCTCCACTTTCCATCTAGTGCCACAGTCTGCTTTATATTTCTACAGACTGTTGGCTATGATCACACATTTGCAGAGCTAGTGATAGTCCCATTGGCCTAATCTGCATGTTGTGAACAGTGACAGTAGCATAGCATGCTAACAGTCACCCAACACAGCTTCACATGGTGTTTCTACAGCTGTTCACCTGAAAGGCAACAAAACTCTGCTCAGACAGAAGATAAAACCCTGACTTACTTCTGTACAGCCAGCCAATCACGTCAGAGCAGCAGGAGTGGACACCTGTTAGCAGTCAATAGCATAGCACTGGCATGACTCGAACAGCTTGTTGATGAAGGACATTGTCCAGTCGTCCATCTCAAACACATCTAACAGCAGACCCAACAGGCCTCAATAACGGCTGTGCAGAGGCTTGAGCTTCACTGGTTTTATCTGTTACTTGCTGGCAAACTTGATCCAAAGCACATTTTTGTGTTTCAAGACTGTTTCCCGTCTACATGTGGGTTCTGTGTGCTGCTAAATGACGAGGCCCCTACACTTAATACTGAGCCTGAACACATCTGGTGTAAGCCCAGATGGACGGTGCTCCTCTGCTGACGTTGTGTTGGCAGTGTGGCTTCTGTGTAGACACAGTGTTAGTCTTGTTAACGCTTCCTGTCAGCACTGACACTCAGCTACCAGCTCACGAAACAAAGAAGTGCTCCAGACCCAGCCTCTTGGTTCCTGTATCATACAGGACCTGTAATCTGCTATCAGGCCTCTCAACACAGAGCTGCTGATGGCCTCCAAAATCATTTGAAAAAGTCACAGTTTCAAAAAGAAAAATATTCTCTTCCTCCGTCAAACTTTGATTTCTTTTTTGCTGTGTGTGTGTGTGTGTGTGTGTGTGTGTGTGTGTGTGCATAGTTAGAGGCATTCTTCAGTGTATGTAATTAATAAGACAATGAAGGAAATGAAAGTTGACATGACAGATTTGTGCTTTGTCCATATGCGCCGTGCTGTTCCAGATATATGTGAGCTGGAGGCAGAAACACAGACCAGAAGCAGATACTGTACCAGCGTGGAGCTGCTGCAGGAGATCAGGGCTTTGGTGACTGATTATGTATGCTGCTTTTAAGAAAAGTGATTATTCATTTAGTCAATAAGTGGCCATTGCAGCACACTTGGTGTTGTCATAACAAGCTAGCGTTAGCATAATTGTGGGTTCCCAGCATTGATGGATGAGTGGAGAAAAGAAAGATCTGCAGGGAAGACGAGGAACGGAGAAGGGAAATGATCAGTCAGTGTGTCAGAAAGAGAAAATCAAATCGGTGTAAAGACAGAAGAATAATGCCGTCTAACTGAGGACAGAACCAGTGCTGGTGAAGGGCTTGTAATCATTCTCTTCTCCACTGCTAGCATGTATAATAGGTGCTGTAATGCTAAGTTCAACAGCAGTGAGTTGTGCTGCAGTTCTGGCAATAACCACAACCAGACAGTTCCCAAGTATTCATGCCCTCAAATGAATATGCATCAAACTAAAGCGTCAGTCGTCCTGCTCGGCTACGCTCTCTGTGCTGCAGCTCGTCTACAGGCTGCGAGCAGACCTGCTGCTGCTGAGCATGTGCACTGCTGCAGACACAAAATGTGGACTGCATGTGGAGAGGACACAGATAAACACGAATGAACTGCAACGAAACACATCAGAGGTGATTATGAACAAGTCCATACGCAGCATCAGTCAGTTCTTGTTTAACCAGTGGCCTGTGGTGAAAGAGAACTACTGACAGGGTTTCTAACATCTACATGTTGGCTTTGGGAACACTGTGCTACCTCTACAGTGAACACACACCTGTAAAGGCCATGTCCATCCAGGCAGTGCTGGATGGATGGATGGATGGATGGATGGATGGATGGATGGATGGATGGATGGATGGATGGGTGGATGGATGGATGGATGGATGGATGGATGGATGGATGGGTGGATGGATGGATGGATGGATGGATGGATGGATGGATGGGTGGATGGATGGATGGATGGATGGATGGATGGATGGATGGGATGGATGGGATGGATGGATGGATGGATGGATGGATGGATGGATGGATGGATGGATGATTAAGTGTTGATGAGCAACAAAAGGGGAAACCTCCAACGGGCATGAACACTTTGTGTAGGCGCTGTACATGTCAGTGTCGTCCTGTGCTGCTACATGAATGTGCTGTGGTTCTGTACTGCTCCCTCGTTATCATCTGACTCAGTCTGGAATCAGTGAAGGCTTCCTCTGATCCTAATCTCACTGAAACTCTGACACTGTAAAGACAAACAGCAGACATGTGATCCCAGTGGTCGCCTACTCTTCTTTTTCCTCTCTTTGTGGGCTGAAGAGGCCAGAACCCTGGAGAACATGTGATATCCAGCCGACCACACACACACACCAGTCCAGTGCCCAGAACCATTTCATTATGCTTTCTACAGCTATACGGAGCACTAACAGCTCTAGCTGGAGATCAACATAAAGATTTCCCATTTATTGTAAGTGTGTGTGTGTGTGTGTGTGTGTGTGTGTTCATGTGCTGCTCCAGTGATGAACTGTTAGGGCCAATTAAAGGCAGAAGAAAAGAAGCGAATGGATTCCGATTCCTGATGATGTCTTTATGGAGTTCTGCTATTCCACACGGCTTAATTAATCAAAGCAAAACGGTGTGTGTGTGAGTGTGTGTGTGCGAGTGTGTGAGTGTGTGTGTGTGAGTGTGTGTGTGTGAGTGTGTGTGTGCAAAGACAGAGTTTGCTTTCCTTTATCTATGTGTGCATGTGTGTTAAACAGTTTTAAAAAATATGTATGTGGGTGTCTGATAAATGTGCACGGAGGCCAAAGGCCATTGATCTGATAGGGCCTTCCTCTCACAGCTACCTCATCACTACCAGAACTGCCAAGCAATTTAGCGGTATCCTTTACAAGCACCGGAACACGCACAAGAGGAGGAGAAGGAGCAGCCAAGTTAAGGAAGGGTAAGTGGGGATGGGGGAGAAAACGGCATCGGAAAGGCATGGCTGGAGAGAGGAAGGAGCAGAAAAGATCCTAATTAAGATTCATGACAAACAAGTAAGGCTTTTAGCCAATGGTGGCAAAGTTCTGTGCACTTCTCATTAGTTAGGTGCATTTCCTGCTGACCCACCAGCGCTCTGAGGGATGTGTGCACCAGTCCATGTTTACTGAAGAGTAATCAGATTACATTTCTTATTCTGTTTTGTGTCACTCCAGCTACTTAAGATACTGCATTTACAACAAAACCAGTCATCAGCTGAGTATCACTATCCATGAGAGCCTGGTGTTGGTGGAACTGATCCGATTCTGAGGCAGACAGAACTGTGGGAACCACTGGGTTTTCTGCTGTTTGTATTTCAGCTTCACATCAGCACGGTCTGTGTGGATGAAGCAAAACAAGACGAAACATGACCAGCAGCTTGTGGGAGCTGTGGTTCTGGTGGTGAAACGGGCTGTTCACCAGGTCTGTGTGGAGTCGGACCGGTTCCAGCACCGGCCAGCAGCTGAAAGCAATCGCACAATCGTTCTGCTGCAAATTTGTTGTTATTATAGTTATTATAATTTCAGAGAATATACTGAACCTGTTTTGTTCACTCCTCCCTCTAAACCCTTCTAGACATTGGTCCAGAGTGAACGTGCCGGGCCCGTTTCAAACTAGTTCAGATATCTGCAACAAGGAGGAACAGTGGCCAACACAGCCAGAAGGTCCAGGGCTCGGTCCAACTCAGTCTGACCTTCAGAGCTTCATCTGAACTGTCCTTCAGGTTCACCATCACTTCTGGTCACCGTTCCTCTGAGTGCTGGTGCTGGAAGAAGTTCTGAACTGTTTTCTTCATCAGACTATTCAGACCAAAGTCCTGCATTCATTCTGTAGCTTATAAGTGAAGAGAGAACCGGTTCATCGATGTACGGACGTTTACTGTTCAAGGTGGAGCTTTAATCCTGATATAAAGCTGGACAGAACAAGGACCCGGTCCAAAGGCTCTGATCAGTTATATTTAAATATGAATTCTGACACAGTTTGTATGAGAACCTTAAGCAGTCTTCATTCTGTTCCTAATTGTTTAGTTTTTTTATTCTAAAGAACAAAACAAACAAAAACAATCTAAACACACCGATCAGAGAACCGTGACAGGACCAGCCCGATGAGAGTGTCGCTAACAGTAGTCGTACCATTACAATCTTAGTACCCAGTATGAACACAACCAGCACCACCCAACCCAACCCCATCACGCTGTCCTCGTCCCATACCATCATACCGGTCCATCTGCTAACGCCGACCTCTCCTCTGACCATGTCACGGAAACACCAAGAAAAATACCGTTCAGTAAAATAATGTGGTCTGTACTGCCATAGACAGAAACTACAGGATGTGTGTGTGTGTGTGAGATGCCACAGTTGGGAGATGAAGGACATTTAGTCAGGTGTAAATGAAGCGCTTTAATAATTCACACCTGTCTCCAGACCGCTGGCTGCTGTGCACATCCTCTCCTCCTCTGCTGTAGCTGTTCACATACATTTTTCTCACTTACTAGTTTTCACCATCTGTTCATAACAGTGACATTCACACACTGAGGGGATGTCTTCAGCGTGATGGCCATCATAAGAGGAGAACACACTGAAAATAGCCTCAAGTGGAGGTGAGGGTGTGGGAGTGATGAAGCCAGGCTGCCCCCTATCGTGCATCACCACAGGATCACTGAACAGCTCTGCTCAACGCTGCAGGATGAACCACGGTATAACGTCACCGTTTAGATAGATTCATACTGTTGGCTTGGATCTGCAGCCTGACCAGCACCTCCACAGACACGTCTCTACAGGAAGTGGTCCACCGACTGCGACTGCTTTGGGCCACATCATGCTTCGGTGGCACAGCCTATGAAGTGTAACGGTATGTGGATGGTTCCTGGTGCAGACAGCCCAGTGTCTGGCCAGTGGAGCCAGATGCTTCTCTCTAATCAGTCTGTGTACCAACAGAGTCCCTTCAGCGCTGGTACACCATCTCCACTCACATCTTCTCTCTTTGGTGCAGTACTTTCAGACTAGCTGTTGTTCAGCATATAGCATGTTGGCACCAACTCCAACGTATCTACTGGAAACAAAGATGCAGACACTGAGCTTCACTTCCTGCTGGACTCCTTGTTATAAAAACATCTGCCCTGCCTACCCAGGCTAACACCACACAGATGATGACTTACTTATAAATCATGAGCGCTGCTGAACTTGTTGTCGATGTTAGCAGCTGCAGGTTAACTCTGCGTTCTGCTCTGTTAGGGTTAACTCTAAACCTAACTCTATTATGGCTCCTATTGCCTCTCTACCTTTGACCTGTCATGTGGTGAGGTTTAGGGATGCTCTGGCTGCTCCTGGCAGACCCAGGCCCAGACCACCAGGACCCTGGATGTCCTCCACTCCGTTGGTCTGCGGACATAGACTCTGATTTGAACCAAATAGTTTAAACTTGCTTTTGTCGGTCCAGAGAACTTGTTTCAGTCGTCATTGGTTCAGTTTTTGCCCACTCATATCTCTTGTTCTTGCTCTTTGGATGAAGTCGTGTTTGGTTTGGTGTCTTGCAGGTATACAACCTTCAGACCAGCTTTCCTCACTACACAATAAACCTGATCTAAGCAGATCCCACACTACACAAAGCATCCCGATGCCAAACACTGCAGGACACCCAGAGAGGTGCCCTGCCTCTGCCCATACTGCTCACAGCTGTTCTGGTGGCACCGTATCAGCCAGCACCTCACATGGAACACAGGGCCTGCACACACCAGTACGCCTCGGTCTGGGCTGCAGTCAGGTTGTCCACAAGGCCATGCTGCAACAGTGACTGCTACGTGTGTGTGTGTGTGTATACGAGTGTATCAATGAAAGTTGTAGATAAATTATGCATGTGCTACTTATATGAGTGCTGACAGTGACTGATAGCCCAGGTAGAGTGACAGTCCATGATCCATGAGCATGGAGGCCCTCCATCATCCATCTGACAGACCCCAGTGAGAGGTCGATGTGATCTGCTTGTCACTAAACGTAATGCATAAGCTTTCATTTCAACACGCACACTGGAGGCTCCTGGCTGACAGCGCTGACGGGTCTATGTAGGAACAAATACTAGATTAAACTAGAAACGAGGTTTCCTGCTGAAATTCAGTGAACACTGAAGGTTCACCATGATGTTGTGTAAAATGTAAATGCTGACGTATTACCACTGATGAGAGTAGTCAGCAGACACAGGCAGAACCAGGGACAACACCCAGACAGGCCTGTGAAAGTTCCCTGTGGCTCAGGTGGTAGGGCGGCTCGGTCAATGATCAGAAGGTCGGCGGGTCGATTCCTGTAACCTGTGTCATGGTCGATATGTCCTTCACGTTGACACTTCACCACCTGCCTGGTGTGGATGCGTATGGATGGACTGTTGAGGTGGTGGTCGGAGGGCAGGATGGCAGCCAGGCCTCTGTCAGTCTGCCCCCCAGGGCAGCTGTGGCTACAACCAGAGCTACCACCACCAGGATGGATGTGTGTGGATGAATACCTGACCGTGTTCAGCGTCGTCTAGACGAGCGCTGTATTAATCTGATCAGCTGTGAGTCAGAAACTAAACGTCATGCTGCTGAAGTCTTTCACCATGGACATCAGGACACTGTGCTGAGGATGAAGACATGGTACTGGTCTTAACAGAACCACTGACAGATCAGTTTAGAAATGACTCACATTTGTGTTTGCACCCCCGACGGGAGGAGCTGACTTCACATCGGTCTTTGGGGAACCTGGATTCACACTCACATGCAAACAGACTCAGAGACAGGCTGGAACACACATCCTCAACTATGATAAGTCAAAGCTGAATTTTGTCATTCACAGCAGATAGATGTGGTCTGTAGCTGTAAATGTCTGACCCTAACCCTAACCAGTGTGAATTCCTACTGCCTCGCTAGATCACTGGTTACCTGAAGCGGCTGCAGAAGATGGACTGAGCTCTGCTGACAGCCGCTGACCCAGAGCTGTGTGGTGGTCAGCATGACTGACGGAGAGCTTTTCTGTTCAGTCAAAATGTGACGTCAGATGGATTTACCGGTGAGACCATCCGTATCATTATCGCTGTGGAGCAGAGGGACTGTTCAGCTGATGCTGCCACAGAACAGAGCCACACCGCAGCCAACAGTGAGCGTACATACAGACAGAACCCTGTTCTGTCCCAGAACCCTGCAGAACCCTACAGCTGCTAAGATGTTGTTTTGTTTTTGTTGACTATAGCTAAACTAAAACCAATAAAAAATCAGATGACTACATTTGTGGCATTAGGTCTTGGTGTTAGATATTTTCCCGTTACGTTCCCTCGAAAACAACGTATTTGGTCACATTTCCATTAGACTTATATCTACCAAAACACATGATTGTAGTGTGTGTGTGTGTGTGTGTGTGTGCATGTGTGTGTGTGTGTATGTGTGTGTGTGTGTGTGTGTGCATGTGTGTGTGTGTGCATGTGTGTGTGTGTGTGTATGTGTATGTGTGTGTGTGTGTGACACAGGGCTGACCCTAACCCTTTAGAGTTACAGACTCATTAGAAACCTGAGGCAGCCATGACATACGTGGTCTCTACTTTGGCTCCAGTCTGTGTATTCAGTGCTCACCTGATGGGAGCCACACTTCAGTGGTTAATGTCATGATCACTGTGGATTGTCTTGCTTTGTGTTGGATTTGGACCAACGTCACACCTTAGACGAGGTCCAAAGGGAGCGGTTAGCTTTTCTTCAACCAAGTAATGAGTAATGGTGTCATGATGTTTGAGGCTGATGTCAAAGACTCAGTACGGTGTCACCAACACGGATGAAGGGGGCCAACATACGTCCTCTATAATGTATTTACTGCTCATTCTGATTTATTCTGGTCGTTTTTAAACACAGGAGCAGATCCAAACTCCTGACTGGCTGCAATGAGTTAGTGATGATAATGACAGCAGCGGTTATTTCAGGAGTTTTTATCTTGACGAGTTCAGAAGAAGCCTAGCGCAGCATGTACTGGTGCTGCTGGCTACCTCTGCAGCCACACATGGTAAGATGGTCATAGAAGAATGCAAACCTAAATTGGAAGGGATATGGTTGAGACCAGGCCTCTCTGCCTCTCTCACAGTCACACAGGCAGGGATCAGTTCCAGGCCATGCCTCCAGCAGCACTTTGGGGCATTCACTCAGAGGATTTTCAGCATCTCCTGTTGCCTGGAACAAAGAATTAATAGCAGCCTTGTGCTCCAGCTGCAGCCTGCAACACTGTGTTCTCCTCCAGAGACACATGGATCTGTATTCTAACACCATGTGCACTGGACACACGAAATCACAATTAATCCACAATTATCGGTTCAGCTCGATTTAAAAGATTCTAAGAATCCAGTTATGGTCTGGTTCTGTCAGTCTGAACTGAAAGGGAAGAATGTGAGCCAGTTCCTTGTTTCTGTGCTCTGCTGGTCTGTCTGACCTTTTCTTGAACGTCTTCGATCAATAATGACCATCATAAGCATAATGAGAAACACAAACTATTCCTCTTTTCACATGCAGGTAGACATGGATGAACGACTGAACTGGACAAACATGACTGGTCTCTGTGTGAGTGTCCAAACGGCAACAACAAGAAATATGACAAAATATGTCATTACCGTCACCCTTGAACGATGACGTGTCACCACATCAGTGCTCTCCTGCTGCTGTAGTGCAACGCTTCACTTTGAGAAAGAGGCTTCTGCATAATGTGGAGGATTGTTACTGGTATCACTATAAACTAGATTATATATATATATATATATATATTATATACTAATACTAAATACCACAACATTTAGTGCACAAATATTCTCCTTTAAATGCTTTTAGTTTGGGAGCGTAATGTCACAGTAGACGGTTCAGAATGAAGTCGATCTTTCAGCTCCTGACTGGGCAGGAGCAGCTGAGTAAATAAAAGACAGGTCATGTATTCAGGTCAAAAAGGACGCCTTCCTACATAGATCCAATAACAAAGAGATGCCAATTAAAATTAAGCAAAAAGTCGTTAAGAACTCTGTGATGTTGTGTCATCATCAGAGACCTTGTGGTGTCTGAGGCCACTGTGCTCCATCTTAAAAAGACCTAAAGCTAGAGTTCTACACGTCTATGTACAAATGAACATCCTCTGGCTTCCAGCTCTGCCCAGAGTTCCCTCGTGGCGGGTACATCTCAGAGTACTGGCACACACCATGAGCACAGTCACACTGTAACTACGCTCAGAAAGCCAAGATGCAAGTTTAAGACCATTACAAACAAAACCAAACAATCTAATTAGGTATTATAGTAGAACCAACAGGTGTGTAATGGTTTACTCTATACAGCACACGCGCGAGGTTATTCAGTATCTTTACATATAAATCACACAGATTAATGCTCGTAGTAGCTCCTGCTCTGGGAGCTGCTCATCTGGACCAAAACCACATGTTAGCTTCTTGTATGCCTCACAGCAGCTGACAATAAGGTTGTTTTATTATTCCAGGGAGTCCAAACCTGCAAAGCAGCAGGTGCAGCGCCTCGTGTGAGAGGAGGAAGGCCGGACTTTTGTGGTGGCTCTCTGACCCTAACTGGGAGTGAATGAGTCAAAGCCTGAGAAAGAATCAACACTAAATGAGGAAGGCTTGTATTTGATGTGCTCACTGTAGTAAAATACAGCCTCGACATCCTGGATATACTGGACTGTTTTATGGCTCTGCACTGAGGGCAGAAACCCTCACCTGGACTGCATGCAGAACAATGCAGGTTCTCCACATAGGTATAAGGCAGAAGGTGCAGGTGTCAGTACTCACTATTTATAGGTCTCTGAGCGAACATATTCAAAAACATGGGAAACTCCGAGCTGGAACTGGTCTGCGATGGGAGTGACCCACGGATTGTTCTCAGCTTTGAACACCTGTTTAGGGCCAGTCAGGTCCAGATTACCTGCAAACAGGAAGACGCAGACACACACACACCAGTGAAGTGACACATACAGTCATCAGGTGTCTGTGGTTATGTGTGAACATGTATGATGCAACCTGATCCTATGCACACAGACCTCAGGCCATGCGTGTGGCCACTAACCCGTCAGCTTAAGGGCCTTGCTCAAGGGCACTGCAGCAGTAATGAGGGTGGGGACAGCATCCCACACAGATCTCCTCTGTCTGTACGAAGACTTTTCAGATACAAGTATAAGAAAATGTAATTCAAGGCTTAAGATCCTTTGAAAGGAAAATAAAAGACGCAAGTCTAAGGTGGAAACAGGAGCAGAATATCTTCTAATTTCTCGGCTGATACTGGACCCGGCGAGAGTTCTGTGCAGCGGTGAACACTCCAGTAAATGTGGTTTGTGTCCAGGGGTTAATGGACAACAGTGAGGGGTGTCAACGGTGGAACAACATGAATGCAGACAAGTTTAATGACTTAAATCATTACATTTAAGGGTGAAGCATTAGGGTTACTGGGTTTAGGTTAGGACGAGGGTAAGTAGTGGCAAGTATTGGTTAGTAGGGTAAAACAGGCCAGTTTGTCTGTTTTTCATCTGCTGTCACCAACCCAGCCACTCCCCGACCTCCTCATTCCACCCAAACCCCAACCGTGGAGGCTGACGGCTGCCCTCCCTGAGCCCGGTTCTGTCGGAGGTCTGTGTGTTGTCCTTCCCACTGAAGAGGAGTTTTTGTCAGTTCCTTCCCACTGTGGCCAAGTGTTCACTCAGAGCCTTTCATCTGTTGTTTCTCTGGTTAAACTGTGTCAGGTCTGTGCCTCACATATGTCGTGTATTTATTAATCCTAAAGAACATTTTCGTGCCTTTTATTGCTCAGAAAACACAAGCACACAGAAAAGGAATCTCATGAATAGAACACCATCTGAAGTGGTGGACCAGCCATGCATGAGTGTGTGTGTTTGTGTGTGTGGTCTGTACCCAGTTCAGGAGGCAGAACGGTCAGTCTGTTGCCCTGGATGTGAAGCTCTTTGAGTTGAGCCAACTCCCCGATCTCCTTCGGCAGCGAGATCAGATCGTTATCTCTCAGACTCAACTAAACAGACAAACGAAACAGAAGAGAGACAGAAAACACGTATCACACAAGATCTCACAGTTCCACCATTATGGTTCTAAAAGCACACATTTAGAAGTCAAGGGTTTCTCATCATGGTTATTTACAGTTTATAGCAAAACTGACAACGATAAAACAACATAACACATGGAATGAAGGATTGAAGAAAGTGTACAGAAAGTAAGATATGTCTCTTATTTTAGGTTTCTTTAAGGAGCCAAACAGTTGTTAACTGTAGCAGGTAGTTTTACCCCTTCAGAGTCCAGCTGTGACGGCTGTTCCAGGCTCAGTACAGGACAACCACAATGAGGTGTGTTAACGCTCAGGTCTCTAATATACGTTCCACTTCCGCAAATGTGCGAGGGTCCAAGTGATGCAGTTTTCGCCATCTGCTCAGGTCTGTGAGAGCATACAGCTCAGTATTAGCCTAGCTACACTACAAGAAGGAGACTAGTGAGGGACGCCACCAAGACTCCTATGACTCCTCTGAAGGAGGAACGAGATTCAGCAGCTGAGATGGAAGAGACTGGCAGACAACAAACAGCACCACCCCCACCATGAACCACGGTGGTGGCAGCATCATGATGAAGCACGGTGGT
The DNA here is from genome assembly GCF_000690725.1 of Stegastes partitus. Lineage (NCBI taxonomy): Eukaryota > Metazoa > Chordata > Actinopteri > Pomacentridae > Stegastes > Stegastes partitus. The sequence goes on along the minus strand of NW_007578502.1, from coordinate 155,224 downwards.
GGCAGCATCATGATGAAGCACGGTGGTGGCAGCATCATTGCTTGTAAGATAGAAGCCAATTTGAAGGCAGCAAAGCATATGGACGTCCTGCAGGACAACCTGATGCAGTCTGTAAGCGAACCACAACTTGGGAAAAGATTTGTTGTCGAGCAAGACAATAAACTGAAGCTCCAGCCAAACAGCACACAAATGGTTTAAAGACAAGAAGGTGAATGCTGTGGGAGTGAACACTTGTTGAGGTTCTGTGAGTGCAGCTGTGCATGTGTGGAGTGGGCAGCTGACTGTGTAAGCGTCCACACCGGGTCTCATTAAGAGCAGCAGCTTTAATGCTACGTATTATAAAGCACCAGCCCACACCTTCTGCTTCAGTCCATAACAAAGGAGTGTTGTACGACAATGCACAACACCGTGAGAGAATTAAACACCCTTATATGGTGTTGAATCTAAACTTTTCACTGGAACTACAAATGACTTAAAAACATTTTTTTTAAAAAAAAGCATTGTTTATCGAACTCTATGTCCTTCTTTTCCTGTTTGTAATCAGGGTCCACAAACTTCACAGTTCATACCATACTCAGCACACTGTTCTCCACCACAGGGTCTGGTTGATAAAAATCTAACAATTCTATACATACAAAGCTAAATGTCTGAGGGTATCCTTTGCTCTGGATGATCCACAGACAGCGCTGAAAGCTTCTGCTTTAAACTATGAAACAGTACTGATGAAAACTACAAAGAACAATAGTGACAAAAGAATATAGCTGCATGTAGGTAGAATCCAAACCTGAAGAGACCTCTGAAGACAGACCTAAGCTGGTTAATAAAAGCACAGTTAAAGGCTACCAAGTAAAGATGTGTTCTGACTCTAATCCAGTACGAGGCTACAGGCTGCACTGCAGGAGGTTGAGTAAACCATAGATTTGTGGCGACAATAGAGAAGATCCTGTCTTCTTGACACTAAGTCCTGGATCTTGACACTAATGAGTCCTTGTTCTACGGCATGATACCAAACATGGGGTAAGCTAGCTAACAAGTGGCCATGCTTCTGTACTTTTAGGCTAACAGCAGGATGTTCAGCTTTAAAACCTTGCTGCAGCGTTCCTGACTAGATGAAGGGAGACGGAGTGATACCAACCTACACAGACTTGGAGCTACCCTTGTTGTGGTCGTACAGAGATTAACTTACTATTTGAAGCTTGGTCAGCTTCCCGATGTCAGCAGGAAGCACCTCGAAATCGTTGTCACTCAAATAAAGAGCTCGAAGAGTCGCTGCAAAACAAACACGTGTTAGTCTCAACACTTGAGCTCTACATGAACTTCTGTGCTTTTGTTGTTTTAGCTGATGGGTCATGTGCAGTCCAGTTACACTAGATTTAAAGGTTTACCATTTCCTTTAATAGAACACAGCAGCAGCAGAACATGTCTCCACACGCTATTAATGCCCGTGGGCGCAGCAGAAATAAACAAGCAGGTGATGCGCTCTGGGCTTTCTCACACCACTGATTTGTTTTGCTACCGATCAGAACCAGCACCAATGACAGAACCTTTTGACACGCTGCATTAAAGTGTTTAAAGCCTCTGTGTTGTTTGGTCAGTGCCAAACACTTGAGGTGACTGATTAAGATGGTGCCATAAATCCTGTATATGAAGCTCTTGTGGACCAGATGGATGACTTAAACAAGACTAAACAGTATATGGACATTAAACATCGTTAAAGGTCTAATTGGACACATTTGTATAAACAAATAGGTTGAAGAAAGAGTTCTTTGCAACAAATCACAGAGAAGCTGTTCTACGATCTCATCAGCAGACGTCCACCTGAGAGCAGATCCAGCACCAGCAAGGATCTGGTCAGGAGAGAACCACCTGGATCAGAGCCATAGAACAGGGTCAGTGTGACAGGTGGGGTGTTGATAGCAGGCTGTAGGGACATCCGGTAACACTTTATAATCAGGACACACTGTTCAGCATTATGTAAGCATCAATAGTGAGTTCAACATTTATAAGACATGATTCCTCACCAGTAGGTAGTTTATAATCAGTTATGAATGACTTACTCTCTATTCATAGGCTCTTCTATACCATCATCATTATTTCATTTTCATACTTTAGAACTGGTGGATTCTGCATTTCTAACCAGAGCATCACATCAGTGGCACAGCAGTCATTTAGGATTCGTCAGTGGTCCACTGGATCATGTAGGAGGTGTCCGTGATGATGACCAAACTGCAGATGGAGTACACGTGTACGTGCTCTACACACTCTCTACTCACACCTGATGTTTTATTAAAACTCACATTTCCTTTCCAGTTCATGTCCTGTAAACCGTTGCCAATGCAGGAAGTTGTGATTTCCAGCGTTTACTCAGAACCTATTAGTCGTTAGCTGAGTGTTGTGCGTGAACTCGTCTACAGTGAGCACGACCTCCGCCTTGGAAAGCATCTACTGAGGTTTAATAAATACCTCAGAGGTCACAAAGGTTTCAGTTCTCCTAACAGACGGAGGAGGGACCACACGTACTGGTATTTATTGCATCTTCCCAGCATACTGTAAGTGTACACCTGTTCTGTTGATGTAAACAAGGCAGCACTCATATACAGTACAGCTCGTGGTGCCGCCCTCGGCCTGACGTCTTGTTTCCACTACGAGCCCACCAGGCGGCCACCGGAGGCTCCAGCAGGACCAGCAACAGCACAAAGCAATGTTTAATTATTATTACAAAGATGTCTTCCTCTAGTCCATGATCACGTGGCTTTCACTGAGCACATCATCTATAGTGCACATGGAGACCTTATAAAACACCTCCCACGGGTTAACTGGAACAACACTGTGCCCAACCAGTTCTGGAGAACTCGTGCATAAAGGCAGACGACTACGCCGGTGACACCAGTGGTTTGGAGAACGCCATCATTTAAACGTTGCTTATTAAGAGGCGGCCAGGAGCAGCTTCTCTGTGTGGTTGTGTGAGACTCACTGAGGTAGAAGAAGTTCCCAGGCAGGGAGTTCTGGGTCAGGTTGTTGTAGGTAAGGTCCAGCACCTCCAGAGCTGGCAGCGACCCAAATCCTCTGGGCAAGCTGCTCAGACGGTTCATCCTGTACGCACAAAGACACGAGCACAGACATTCAGCTGCTTTCAGTTTCACTTTGCTCAGTAACTTTGGACAAAGACGGACAGATTTTTCCAGATGCCAGTTTGAATTGTTCCAGCAACAGCAGACACTGCTGCCAGACTCCCCACCCAGAGCAGCCTGGGATGTAAACTAGCCTCTGTAATGGGCACTGGGGCCTTTTTAATGAAACCAATGACAAAGTGATGCTGCTTGTCTTTTGTTTAGCACTATTAAGGACCCTGCCGTCCTGACCAGCAGTGGAAGTGCAAGTAGACAAACCAAACAGGTGCTTTGTTCAGTGTGAGCGCCACTGATTGGCTGATAACACCTGAGCAAAGAGGTTCCTGGTTCTGGCTGCAGGAAGGCCGGCGGACATGGGCAGTGTGAGTTACTGTCATACAGGACTAACAACAGGGGCGCTCTAGGGCTTCTGTTCCAGCAGGATGATCACATACACATGATAGAATATGCTGTCAGTCACTGTTTAGAAGAGCAGGCTGACAAGTTAACCTCCAGAAACTGAAGCACTCAGCTTCAGAAACATCTACAAGGTGACGTGACTCCTCCATCTTCAGCAGGAAGCAGCAGAGCGCTGTGATGATGGACGCAACACCAGCTGAGCTCATGCACACACGGCTGTAGAAGCCTGATCGGTAACAAGGAAAGCATTTTGTTTTAATTCTGTGTTTGACAAATAAAATGAAGCACTTACAAGGTCCAATCACAGCGATGCCTGTCCACTAGTAAACACACACACACACACACACACACACACACACACACACACACACACACACACACACAGCAGGAAAACAAACACAAGGAAAAGTGAATGCACAGCCTGAATAGGAGTATGAGGCTTAGACTACTCAGAGCATGTTTGCTTGTGGATCAATACCCACCGAGGCTCCCCTCCTAATCCTCGGTCACTGACATCCAGCCTGCGTGAGCCTCCACTCATATCTTAGCAGACATTCATACATCCACACACACTTTCACAGAACGATGGGATGATTATTCAGTATATACTATGAGGTACCCTTTAAGGTAAACGACAGTATACGTACACAGGTCGTGTTCATTTGAGTGTCTGATCAAGACTTACTGGAGACACCTCAGTGGAGTGTGTTTGAGTTGAGCTTTAAGCATGAAGCTCAAGTTGGATCTAACCTGTGCTTAGGACTCATTCTAACACACGTTCAGGACTTATTGGTTTTCTTCTGGTCTTCCAGCCAAACCTCAAAGGTTCAGGATATGCTGCAACCAGTCAAAGCTAAAACAGACGGGCCAAGTTTGGTTTGACTGTAGAGAGACATTACAAAGATGGAAAGCCAACCTGCTGCCTGAGGAACAATATGAACCCTGTGTCTGTGTGTGAAGAGAGCAGGAGCATGATCAGACAGCAGACCAGCCTGAGCTGAGGCCTGCAGCACCAACCAGAGGCCACCTGCCTGTCTGCTGGTCTGCATCAGCACCACCTACGAGTGTCGAGTGCACATACCCGAGGTTAAGGTGCTTCAGCTTCTGAAGACTGCTTATCTGAGTAGGCAGCTCCTCAATCTGGTTGTTGAACATGTTGAGAACTTCCAGGTTCTTCAGCTCAGAGATGTTCGCAGGCACAGCTGGACAGCACCGACATAAAGGAGAGAAATGAAAGCGTTAGAGACAGACACAGCACCTGTCTAAGGTGTTCAGCCACCAGCCACTGACGCTGTACCACCAGCTGGTGTCATGCTCACAGACTGGGTGTTAGCATCCATCAGCTCTGGGGCGGACCAGTACCTCCACTGGTTACTGTGGCCCTGCTTAATCCACGCTGCTATTTGAAGACCACATTTTGCTCTTTCTGTCTCCATTACCATCCACAGCTTTGTTCCTACCTAAAGCAAACGGCCAAAAGTTTGTCCGATTATCGAGCTGACTGTTGGGAAAAGCGAGAGCGGTTAGAAGAGCAGTGAACCGACCAGGACCGGACCTGAATGCTAGCAGGAGGATGAGTGCTGAGGAGGTGACATGGTTAGCTGGACCTGTGTGTCTGAGTCCAAACACGTTTCTATGTTCTGTTCACACATTGCTTCCTCTTCTTGTTTGTTTCTTTTTGTTGTGTTCTTGCAGAGCTGAAGTGTGAAACAGGAATGAAGCGGGAAGCAGAGTGTAGCGCCGCCAAGTGACAGCAGCAGGATGTCACGGCTCCACAGAGGCAGATGATCAGACCAACGCTACGGTTCAGCGAATAACGATCAAAAATTACCAAACAAAAGCAAGTAAATTAAAACAGTGATGAATGAATGAGCCAAGTAACGAACCACCGCAAGATAAGCTGGCTGTTAATCAGACGCTGACAGACTACAGAGCTGAACACCCAGAAGTCCTCCACCTCCCAGCTAAAGCCTCCACCGTGTCCGACAGCACGCTGAACATTTCATATCTATGTTGTGTCAAAGCTACAGATCAGCATTTTAAAACCAGGACTAAGTGGTGAGGACTTCACTTCTCCTCCACTTGACCCTTGATGCTGTGATGCTACACAGGCCTGTTGTCCTTGTGTGCATTTAGCTTTAACTGAACCATGTTAGCATCCAGCACACGCTAGCCCAGGCTCGTCTGTGGTAATACTGTGATACTGCTGACATCCATCGTATGGGACAGAGACCCAGGTCATAACCAGTTGGACGTTCCTCTCTCTGCAAAATGACAACTTGATTAAAGAAGTATCTGTTGGAGAAACTGATTAGGCTAGCAGCTGCTGAACTTTGGATCCTCATCAGTGAGCACACAGTGATTCTTGACCTGGTGTCAGTCTGGAGCGCCCTGGACTCAAAGCGGGCACTCAGCACCAGCCTCGCTCCTTTATTGCAAAATAGAGACATTTGAGTCTTTTCTTTACGTAGTTGAAGGATGTTTTGTTCCATTCAGCTGTTTACCTCGTCAAGACAAAGACAAGGTAGGGCTGAAGTCATCCGGTGAGATTACTGGACAGGTCTGGGTGTCGTCTGCATACGTATGACAAGCAGCCCGAAGGTCTTGGAAAATGTGAAACAGGGAGAGCGTGTACAGACAGCAATTGGTAGAAAAGGAATCAATCTAAGAATCTCATCCCCACTCGAACCCAACCGGTCCAGGCAGATGGACTCCTTCCTTGAGCCTGGTTCTGTCTGATGGTTTTTCCTCTCTTTGGGGGGGTTTGGTTCCTTCCGACTGCTTGCTCAGAGGAAGTCCAAAGGCTGCTCTGGATTGTTGGTTCTCTGTTTAACTCTGTGAGGTCCATAGCTGACTATAAGGCTGTGAGATGACATACGCTGTAAACTGCGCTGTACAAATAAAACTGAATTGAAAAGCAACTCTGAGCCACAATGCAGAAAACACCAGATGTCTCATGGTCGGCTGGTCACGTCTAGGGGTGGGTGGCCTGACCATCCTATGTCTTCAGCCATCTTGTTTTGACATATGATTTGCTTTAAGAGGAGTCTTACAGATCATTTTGCATTTTCTTGATTTCGTGTTTCAGATCATCAAACTAATTCAATTATAGGACAACACAAAATACCGTTTTTAAATAATGATTTCATTTATTGAGGGAAACATTAAGTCCAGCTCCACATTACTGTACGTGAAAAGGTAACTGCCCCCTTAGGTACCAGTCTACCAAATGACCACATTCATGGCAATAGAGTTTAATTCCAGCAGCCACACCCCGGTACGATCACTGCCAGGCTTGTTGGACGTGAACATCACTCAGTAGAACCTGGTGGTTGTGAAGCAGCTGAAGGGTCTCAAAGAGCAGCACATGATGCCACGTTCCACAGAGATTCAAGAACACATGTGACCCAGAGTCACTGACATTTATCAGCCTGGAGGGTTACAAAGCCATCACTGAGGTTCTGGGACTCCAGAGAACCACAGTGAGAGACGTCCTCCACTGATGGAGAAACATGGACCAGTGGTGGACCTTCCCAGGAGTGGCCGGCAACTGAACCTTCTCCAAGAGAAGATCGTGTCCACATCTCATCCAGGAGGTCACAAAAGAACCCAGATGAACATCAACAGAACTTCAGGGGTCACTGGCCTCGGTGACGGTCAGTGGACATGGTTCCACAATCAGGAAGACTCTGAGCAGAAACGGCATCAATGGAAGAGTTACAAGATTCAAACCAGTCCTGACCATAAAGAACATAAAGGCTCATCTGGCATTTGCAAGTAAATATTTGCATGAGCCCCAAGACTTTGGGATAAGATCCTGAGGACTGATGAGTCAAAGGTGGAACTGGTTCTGCTTCACAACGACTGAACTTTCAAAAGAAGTGTGATGGAGAGAATACAAACCATCACTTTCATACCTGGATGTTTCCAGATGATATTTACAGAACGGTTTCCTGCCACCTGGGACACTGGTGGGAATGAAACTCAGTGTTGTGTCCTGAACGACAACAACTCTGGGTTGCAGCATTCACATTCTTTTACGTACTTCAACAAGTCAAGGTCCAAGTCCAGACATCCGAACACCTAAAAAGTGCACGGCATCGTCCTGTGTACTGGAAAAAGGAAGCAGTACTTTGCTTTAAATAATAGATACCAATCCTGACAATGATCATCTGGACGGCACTTGAAAGGATCTAGGCTGATGATTTCTTGTATGACAGTAACGCCCAGTTGACTTAACCTGTTGAGTGTCTACACACTGAGCGTTGGTTAAAACTTCTACGTTTTCTTTGTAAATATGGAGGTCACAGGTATTACCATGGCAGCTCGTGGACAGTAGCAGGGACAGAACTGCAGACCAGGTCTCAGGGCCGGCTGTGGTCTGACAGCAGCAGAAGGATGTGTGTCTGTGAGCATGTCAGTACAAGACTCCCGTTCCCTGTGGGCCACTGAATTGACCTCAATCAATGGAATACCACAAGATCCAGGTGGACAAGCTGCAGTATTTATGAGGTATTCTGTACAATATGGTATATTGATTTCCATATGGGCTCCTCGGCTCTTAGGGGAGCTGCTGGAATATTAGTTTGTATGTTGGTGTGTTTGAAGAAAAAAGCCCTGCAGCCCTGCTTGAAGACAACGACCTCACAAGCACACTGAGTGTTGTGGAGGTGGAGGTGTGGTGGAGGTGTGGTGCACGTTCGGTGCACGTTGCCCTGGACAGCAGCCGCACAAGCATTTCCTTTTCCCCTCTAATGGGGTAGAGGACACTTTCCAAATGAGATATTTTCCTATCTGACATGGTGCGACTGTATTAATAGGATCAATTTGGAAAAGATAGAGAGGAGGAGAAAGAAGGAAACACAGCAGTACTGCTGCTTTCAGAAGCTGCTGGCCGGATGGCACAGCTGCCTGCTGAACTACAGGCTGGTTGGAGCGCACACCTGGAGCGCCTGCAGGTGGGGAACAACAGATCATGTTATCCCCATCTCTGTCTGATAAGGCTATAAATAACATGTAATCTCACATCTCCAGCATCAGATTAGAAAATACAGCAGAAGGTAAACAAGTCACTGGAGCAGCAAGCGCTGACAAAAAGGTGCACCTCACACTTGTTTCTCATCACAACAGAAACCAAACGTCCAGTGATGACTTGGTGCTCGTGGTCTGATGACGTCCTGTCCCCGAGGTTTCTGCTTCAAAGACCAGTGGGTTTGAAATTTTACGTATTGATCATCAGGACATATTAACTCCTGTACAGCCTGCTCATGGCGTCTAAACCATCATGGAAATGTTTCTGAGGACTGAAAATAGATGACAAACTATAGAAGTAAATGACGTGATGTCTCCTGATTACAGAGAAACACGTTCACCACATGCTGAGTAAATCTAATGCATCTGCTTCAACAGATGAACATGTCTGGAGCTCACTCACAGTTCTCTTTGTACTTTGCTTCAAACTCTGCTTCCAAGAAGAGCAGGATGGTGAGAAGTGACCACCCCACATGGTGTGTTCATGGGTCTGTGCTGACCTCTGCTGGTGCACAGCAGCATCACATCACTTCATTGCTATCAGCTGATACTGAAGTTGTCTCGTTCATCAAAACTATGATCACTGGTAATATCAAGCCGAATCAGTGCTACAGGTACGTGAGCTGCCATGGTTCTGACCTGAACACTTTGACTACAGGAGATTTAACTCAGCAGCAGCCTGTAATGTTGCCCAACACTGCCCCGAGCAGCACTGGGCTTTGAGGTGAGAGCACCTGCAGCAGCGAGCAACAAAACCATGTCTGGTCAGATCATCGTCAGATCTGTAGGAACACACGGTAACAATATGAAAGTGATGGAGAACTGCCCACATGGTCATGTCAGGGCATAAAATGGGCAAAATAATGAAATTTGAAAATGTGCCCTTAAACTCCCATAGCACTAATGCTAGTGCACAGACAGGGTCTAAGGCCTCGCTAAAGCCATTCTGAGAGATGAATCTAGCGTGGTTTCTCATGAGGGCCCGTAGCAGACGGTGTCTTTTATAAGAACTGAGTATCGGCCATTTGTAGAGCCTTGTAGGAAGACAAATAAAGACAAGCTCCACATGGCAGACTGTCGGAGTTATTCATGTCTGAAGATGGTCTGAGAGGTCAGTTTGCCAAAACAAAATGGACTAAAATGTCAAAGGGCTGTAGCTTCAAAACTTTTATAGATACAGACCTACTGTTCTGATTTCCTCATGAGTTCGTTATAGGAGCACCTGGGACTGGTTTCAGAGGAACCTGAGGGTGACCTGGGACCCTGTGGCTGATCTGATCTGGAATGAGCCCTCCACGCCTCTCATTATTCGATGCTCTTGTCACAGAGTAGGAGGTCCAACACACCATATTTGTCCATAAAGGTCTCAAAACCAGGAAGATTCTGAGCCACCGGGTATATTCTGTGGTTCACTTGTAGGTTCTCTTGCTGTTTTTTTCTCCACTAAGTTTAGAGACTTGGACCAGGTCTCATCATCTGACAGGTCTGATCGAGGTTTTAATTGTTTGTGGCCAAAATCTAATTTGTTTTTCTCTCAATAACATAGTTGAATGTGTAGGATTCTGAAAAACCCTGTACATGGGTTTGTGTTGGATGCTGTAGATGTGCAGACACTCCTGAACATGACCAGACGTGTTGCTTACACACTAGTTATTAAGGTCCAGGGTTCAAGACTGAACGCACTGTTGCAGTAAAGAGGCGCCGCATGCAGTCATGAGGTTACTTCCCCAGACTGAGGCCACAAAGACGACAGAGGAGTCACTCATCAGGGATGATAGAAGACAGAAATACAGGCACAGTTAAATAAACATGTGAAAGTAACACACCGTGCCTGAGAGCCTAACGGGACTAAACTCCATGACACGTTGAATCACCGCCTGGTGCCTCAACGTTGTGCTTCTCTTAACATGAAAGGGCTAAATGGTCAGAACAGCGTTCACCCTGAGCTCTCTTCATTCCCCCAGTCACACAGATACCTGGACACTGGGAGGCACTGGGAGACAC
>NW_007578502.1:141879-143035 GCF_000690725.1 Stegastes partitus | reverse complement strand
CAACAACCTGGCAGCAACCTGGCAGCAACAACCTGGAAGCAACCTGGCAGCAACCTAGCAACAACCTGGCAGCAACAACCTGGCAGCAACCTGACAGCAACCTGGCAGCAACCTCTACCCTCTGAACGTCAACACAGACATGTTGCCATCAGCTGGCTCAGAAATGCACTAAATGATGCATCACAGTTCTACTGAAGGCAGGAAGTGTTGGTCCTGGTTGAGGAGTCCAGACCTCAGATGAAACCTGCACCCGGTGACGTTAACTCGTTGACGGTGACGAACGGTGTCAGTAATCAAACCTGCAGGCACCCTGCTGAGGCGGCAGGGGACGGAGGCGGGGCTTACCTGTGAGCTTGTTGTGGCTGAGGACCAGCTGGGTGATGTTGGACAGAGTGACTGAAACAACACAGAACATCCAGTCAGTACAGCACCACAGATGAGCAGCTTGGTGGCTCCCGTCCTGAAGAGCCACACCTGAAAACTAGCTGGTTCATGTGTTACGATTACAAGAAGCCCAACAGCACATTTCTATGAACACAACGACGTGCTGCCTTTAGCCGACTACAGCAGCAGGTCCATGACGAGCTGCTGCTAGCAGGCTAGCCCCAGAAACACACTGACTTCTATCAGCAACACACGTCTGCAGCTCAGGTGAGACCACCTTCATCGGCGCTGCGCTGCTATTGGCTGCAGCTGCAGTGACGTCACACAGAGCGACTCAGTAGAAGTGTGACATGGTTCTGGTCTTACACAGTCCCGGGACGTCCAGCATGTTGGAAATGCTGCGGTCGCACATCTCCACCTCTGGAAGGTTCTTCTCCCGACTCTCCTCCACGATCTTCTTCAAAGACTTGGACATGGTTCTGGAACACACTGACCCACACACAGCCGCCTTAGAACGGTACACAACTTTACACAGCACCACACAACACAACAGGACAGAACACAACACAACAGAACGCAACAGAACACCACAGAACACAACAGAACACAATAGAACTCAACAGAACACCACACAACACAACACAACACAACACAACACAACAGAACGCAACAGAACACCACAGAACACAACACAACACAACAGAACGCAACAGAACACAATAGAACTCAACAGGACACAACAGGACAGAACACAACAGAACACAATAGAACT
>NW_007578502.1:137660-140808 GCF_000690725.1 Stegastes partitus | reverse complement strand
AGCGGGAGAGACCCGCTGGTCCACCAGGGGGGACAGAGCCAGACCACGATGAGACTGAGAGAGGGAGCAAGTCACGGTGGAGCGGGAGGGTCTTGCTGCCCAGTCGGACAGTCTGAGCAGGATGGATGAAAGAGATGTAAAGAAAGCAGAATAGAGGAGAATAAGAGGAGGCAAGGTGAGGAGCAGGTGAGGAAGAGCAAAGAAAAGAGGAGATGTGGGTGAGTGGGGCGGCAGGGGGGCATCTAACATCATCTTGTCCCGGGCCCAGGGGAGGCTGTCAGCTGGCCTGGTTGCAGGTCTACATCAGAGCCAGAGGCTCCAGAAAGGACAGACACAATAAGGAATATGAACAATACTAAACAGGTAAGAACAGGTGTGAACAGTAGATATATAAATGGAAGAGACTCTGGATAAAACCCATCTAAAACACAGCGTTCACATTATTGGGTGTCGTCATGTTTTAGTGCCCAGTGGATCAGTCCAGTGATGTCAGACAGCGACTATACTCCATGTCCTGGATCAGAGGAAGTGATGTCCTTCTGTCCACTGTCCTCACCACCCTCAGCAGGGGCGTCCGGTCCAAGGTTCTGCAGGCCCTGACCAGACAGATGCAGCTGCTCAGTGTGCTCCACAGAGCCTCTGGAGAAGGTGGTGAGACCTGGAGGGGGTTGAGCTCTCCTCATCCGGTGCAGGAAGTGCTGCTGAGCCCCAGTGTGCTGGGACCAGGTCAGGGAGTCCATTATCTGCACCCCCAGGAACTCTGGGCTACTGGCCCTCTGTGCTGCTGATGGTGAGAGGTGCTGGCTGAAGTCCACAATGAGCTCCTCCGTCTTGGCAGCGTTCAGCGCCAGGTGGTTGGTTTTGCACCAGTCCATCAGATTCATTACTAAATTCTATCACAGTGGTTTGTTCAAGCAGCATCATTCAGTGGACATGTCGGCGCCATAAGCTGCTGTCTAATTCACTACACACTACGGCTGCACATCAGTCCTGTTCATCACAACAGGTGATGAAGGTGCTCAAAGGGTGGCTGTGGCTCAGGTGGTAGAGCGGTTGTCCTCCAATTGCAAGGTCGGCGGTTCGATCCCCTCCACAGTCAGAGTGTCCTTGGGCAAGATACTAATCCTGAAGTTGCTCCCAATGGCAGGCAGCACCTTGCATGGAGCTCTGTGACCATTGGCGTATGAATGTGTGAATGAGAAACACATAGTAAAGCACTTTGGATAAAAGTATATTAAAGTATTTTAGTGACCATTTATCAACACAATCAGCTGTAACACGCTTGATAAAGTTGGTTTCTTTGCTCCCACAGAGTGAACAAAGTGAGTCTGAGTTTTTATTCCAGGAAGTTGATGAAAGCTGCAGAAGAAAACATGAAGGTGAGGTGATGGTTTAACTGGAGCCGAGTTCAGTCTGCAGGTTCACCACAGAGTTACAGGAAGCAGCAGTTTGACAGAAATAAACCTGAGTGGAGCCTGAATGATGGTCCTGACGCTGACTGAGTCGCTGCGGTTCTGTTGGACTTTCTGCTCCGGTCACTGATTGTTCCTGACATGAGGTGAAGTGAACCAAACGTCCTGGGCTGTGTGGACTGTTTCTGTGCTGACGGTGTGTGTTGTCGGCCCTTCAGTGAGTGTAGATGCAGGAACATGAGTGTGTGGCTGCTGTCAGACTGTCACAGCAACAGGAAGCCTCACAGCCGTGAACATGAAGGACGTGACTCAGACGGACGCAGAGCGCATCTGACTCCAGCTGCTGGTTTGCTGTTTGTACAGCAGGTGGCGCTGCTGCTTCAGCTCTGAGCTGAGATTCCAACATGCAGCTCTCAGCTTCTGCTGCTCGTTTTTCAGCTTCACAGGGAAATTAAACTTCCTGTGAATCTCATGGAGCCACTGAGACTCTAAAGCGTAATGTCCAACTACAGGAAGCAGCAGTTTGCTTCAGTCTGAGTCCTGAAATCTTCTAATAAACAAAGTTGAGCTGCTCTGAGTTTGGAGAACCAGCTTTCCCTCCACAGTCACACACATCTGTAGTTATTCATTGGTTAGAAGCATGAAGGTAAAGGTCTACATGAAGCTGTTCTGAGTGGTTCCACGTTATGTAGAGAAGGTCTGAAGCGTTGCCTCCTGAATGACGTCACCGTGGACGCTGGACCGAGCTGTGCTCAGCAGGTCGAGGAGGATCCGTGGAGTCCTGAACTGAAGCTGAAGAAGATGTTGAACTTTCATCTGAGTTCAGTTTTAAATCACATGTGGGTTCAGATGACTCGTTACTGAGCTGATGCAGCATCAAAGCAGTGAACCAGGAGAGCTTCTGTCCACCACTGAGCTGGACGTGGTGTCCTGCAGCTCTGTTTCATGGAGTGGTGGGAGCGGTGTGGAAACCAGAGGAGGAGAGGCTCCTTCTACCTGCCTGAGAACCATCAGCGACCCACTGACGGCTGAGAGCAACAAGGAGCTGCTCAGTCTGCAAACTGAACACATCCAGGCTGGAACACGAGGAGCTCACAGCAGAATGATGAGTGCAGCCCTTCAAGCTTTACTGTTTGTTGCCCGACATGCTGTGGAGGGAAGACTGAAGTGTAGCCGTGATGGCTTCAGGCCCGGATACAGCCCGAGTGTCTCATGGTTCTACTGGACAGGAGTCCACATTTTTTGCTCAGTTTTCATCACGTTTTGTTGGTTTGAGTGAGTCTGGTCACCGCTCCAAGAGGCCAGTGCCCTCTGATGGTTCTGACATACAAGGTGCACAGGTGAAGGCAGCGCTGCAGGTAGGTCTTCATTTATGGATCAGACAACATCCAGAATCTACAGTCTGACAAAAAGCTGAACGCTGCTCAACAGGGAGCTCCAACAAACAACCAGAACCTCCGAAACAAACAAGAGGCGTCGCTAGGCAACCGGGCATGAGTTAGGGGTGAGCTATGCTATAGCGCATGTGTTATTTTACGACATTTTGCCGCATCCATTTACGGTCGCGCAGGCGCGATTCACAACCGCTGCAGACCGTCATGGGGAACCTGCGGGTGCTCGAGCTGTACAGCGGGATAGGAGGGATGCATTACGCCTTACAGGGTGAGTGTGTTGGTGCTGAGCTGTGTTTGTGTTGACCGTCATTAGCTGGAGTCCGAACCCTCACCCGGTGTCCG
>NW_007578502.1:122735-137566 GCF_000690725.1 Stegastes partitus | reverse complement strand
CTGGAGTCCGAACCCTCACCCGGTGTCCGTTAACGGAGCTAGCTGGAGTCCGAACCCTCACCCGGTGTCCGCCAACGGAGCTAGCTGGAGTCCGAACCCTCACCCGGTGTCCGTTAACGGAGCTAGCTGGAGTCCGAACCCTCACCCGGTGTCCGCTAACGGAGCTAGCTGGAGTCCGAACCCTCACCCGGTGTCCGCTAACGGAGCTAGCTGGAGTCCGAACCCTCACCCGGTGTCCGCTAACTGGAGTCCGAACCCTCACCCGGTGTCCGCTAACGGAGCTAGCATTGTTATTTTGGTACACAAATGATGTTTTTGTCTGAATATTGGTGCTAAAATGTGAAAAATCCCCCAACACAGCTGTGAGTGCCATTGCTTGTGCTGTGACTGACCTGACATGACCTGACATCAGCACACCTGGAAGAGAGAGGATGGAGGAAGGTAGGCTGTCGGAGCCATGAGGGAGGATGTACAGGAGTGTCATGGACACACAGCTGGAGGATACAAAGCTTGTTGGGAGCAGGGCTGGCAGATGTATTTATAGTATACATACTGCGCAATCACAGTCACTCTTTGTGTAGTGCTGCTGTGTGCCATGACACACTTCATGGCACGTGTTAAATGAAAGAACATAAATGTATGACATCCGTCCATGATCTTCACATGCTGCCATGTTAAGACACAGCTGGGATGTGTGGACCCTGTGGGGAGCAGAAGACTACCATGAAGCAGTGTGACGTAGCCAGGCTTCCCTTGTCCCAGCTGCACATTGCAAACTCCACACACCTAAACATGATATTGAAGAAGTGCCTTTCGGTCTGACACTGTCCCATGATAGCTGATTTATAGAAAGCACTAGAAGGTCACGGCTGTAGGACCATGAGTGAGGTGAGATGAGAGCTATTGGACTCTTGTCAGCATTCATTTACCACTCTAAAGAGGCTGTGAAACAAAACTCTGGGCACTGATAAACTGAAGACTTTTATGTTGAGCTAGAAAAGTAGGCGTGCTTTCTTTTTCTTCCAGAGAGTGGCATACCCTCCCAGGTAGTGGCTGCCATCGACATCAACACCACAGCCAATCTGATCTACAAGCACAACTTCCCTGACACTCCCCTCTGGAACAAGACCATCGAGGTTGGTGACACTGTAGGATTCATGCATGAGAATAAAACTGATTCCGACTAACATGCAGTCAGTCAGTTTGTTGCTTTGGGACCAGTGGCAGCCTTTCATACCCCATTTGTACCTGGTAATAGCATGTGTTCTGTGTCTGGATAACCAGATCCGCTCCACCAGTCTTTGCGCTGTAACTGCCTACTTTCTGGCAAGCTCGTTGCCTGAGTGTGGTGACCAGCCAACACCATGGATGCTGCTGTAGTTCCATGGGTCTGAATGTTAAACCATTGTCGCCATGACAGCGCTCCAAAAGTGAAGCCAAAATATCACTGAAATGGGCACTGCCATCTTTGCAGACTTTTTATTTATTTTTTGTTTAACCTTTATTTAACCAGGAAACGGCTCATCAAGATTATAAATCTCTTTTTTAAGAGTGTCCTGGTTCAGACAGGCAGCAGCACAGTCACAGACAGACGAGGTCACAGCAGCATCCACACAGACACCATACCCATAACACACGGTGAGATTACATTTAGAGGATAAGAAACGAACACATCAGCAGAGATCAGAAATGTAACTAGCAAAGTAATCGCCTGTCAGAACATCTACAGACTGATGGTTCTGCCTCCAAGTCATTTAAAAACACTTTAAGGTGTGTAAAGAGAGCAGCTCTTGAAGTTTCAGGTCTTTTTGTGTTCCAGGTAGAGGGAGCAGCCAACCTAAAAGCTTTCTTTCCTGTTTGGTTCTGACCGTGGGAACAGATCTGGGACCACAGACTGTTCTGTGCACATCTAACCCTCACCCTGAAGCATTATTGTTAGATGGCCTTGTAGCCTGTTGGACAGAGGGTTTCTTTTCTTTGTTTTTTCAAGAAGAGGTCACACATTGCTTGCAGGGATGCTGTCTGATCTGCAGGCGAAGGAACAAATGGTCACAGCTCAAACACTCTAAGTCGTATTGAAAAAGACTCTTTCACTGCGTGAGTCACAATCTGGTTGTGAACATGCTGTTGTGTTTTCATGTTTGTGCTGTGTGTGATACAGATCTGACGGCAGGTTGAAAACACTCACTGTTTCTGAATTCCACCCGGAACTGTGGGGCTCAGATATAGTGGCAGTGAATGGGCGTTTAGTCGGCACACTGGATTATGAGAAACCTGTAAGTCCTATCACAATGAGATTCACTCTGGGTGGAAGTGAAGTACAATGTGTGATGTAGAGGATAAATTCTGACTATTGGTCCAGGTTAGCTAAACTAATAAAACAGATAAGATTGTAAAATCTGGACCAAACACTCAAGTTCTTAATACTTTAAGCAGCCACTCCAAAAAACATAAAAGATATCAAACATGGATTTAGACAGCTAGCATTCAAAGCCTTGTGAGCCGTTTAAATAAAGTTTTTACTGTAAAGTGTGACAGGGCTACAGGGTTCCCAACATGGCTGGTTTTGGCAGCGACTTCCCATTGATTTCAATGAGGATTTTTAATGCAGTTTTTTACAAGTTTCATCAAAACTGTACAACAAATGTCATAGCACACTATTCCCAATCCAGCTGCATGTTGTGATATGCACTTTGTGTGGGTTTTCTCAATGCTGCGGGAGGAATTAGGCTTCAAGAATCATGTCATAAGAATCAATAAGATAAGCCTGAGGACTGCTCATGGGTAGGCTTCAACGCTGATGGAAAGCTCATAACCAGATGGATCTCATTCCAATGCTGTATCTGTGCATCTGCACTGTGCAGTAATATCCAGAAGAGTTATCCTATACACACTGCGTGCTAATGTACCAGGTGCAAATGGAGATGTTAAGAGAAGCTCAGAGTCCCCTGATCGTTAGCTTACCGGCTTAATTAAAATGCTGATTTTTGTTTGTTTTTCAGGGTATATCATTAGATGACTTCAATAAATTATCTTTTGACATGATTTTGATGAGCCCTCCTTGCCAGCCTTTCACCAGGTAGATTGAGTTTTATATGCACTGTGGTGCAACACACACACACACACACACACACACACACACACACACACAGAGCTGGATTCCTTCTCTTGTGTTCTGGTGGTGGTGCAGACTGACATCCAGCACATCAGTCCAGATTCTCCCATTAGGGTTGAGATCTGATGATGGAGAATGTGATTCATCAACCATCCAGCGAGCTCTCCTGTCTTAGTGATACCTGGAAAAGCTCACTCCCATCAGGACACATGTGTTTCTTCACTCAGAACAGCTTTGTATTGTCCTGCAGTGACCTGTTCCTCTCAGTGAACTGGTGAGCCAACCCATGAAGCTGAGTGTCCCTGACGGCCCAGCAGAGCCCCTGGACCTCTCCACCAGAGCTGTGGAAGGCCTGCAGAGTTCCCTGTGCCACGTTGCATAAAGAATGACTCCTCTGACATCTCACTTTTTTCTACATCTCTGTAGACCAGTGTCCCTGGTTTTTGTACCACCCAACTGGCCAGCTGAGTTACCTGGGGCCCCACCTGGGCCTCGGTGGTGACCTTTGTTGGAAAGTCACCTGGGTCTTTTCCTCACTCACAAAATCAGAATCAGCAGGCCCTTGTTGGCATTTCTCTACGTTCCACAGAGGATGGTTGGACGTACATTAGATAACTGTACGATGCAGGGCACCTGTGTGTGCATTGGTTGTGCCATTTTCAGGTGTTTTCTTTTGTTTGTCAGCTGTCTGTAAGTGGATGTTCTGTGTTGTTGGTGCTTGGAGTGAAGTGCTGTGAAACCATGTCCATCCGGTACACCCTGTGGGCCAAACACATGCTACTAGAAGTCTGTTATCTTTGCCTGCTGTGCTGCCAGAGCAGACAGGTCTCGAGTAGGAGCGTTTAGTGGAGGACCAGTTGTTGTGCATCAGCAGGAGCATGCTGGCAGCGTTTGTGCCCGTTAGTTCAGTGTGAGTCTGAGTTCTGGTCAGCCCTCCTGCATGGCCAGAACCTGCAGTGTCTGTCCCTGCACTGTGTGGGTCAGTCCACTAGGCACCATGTGGAGTTGCTTTCTTCACTTTTGTCAAGTGACAGTTTCAATCATGTTTTTTCAAACAAGCTGTCCTGGTGTTGACCAAAGCGTTCAGAGTACAGCGCAGCTCTGGTGCTTTCCAACCTGAAGGCCACTGCTGGCTCTGATGGCCGTCAGCGTTGTTATGAACACTGTAGGGTACACTCGTCTGAATGCATACCTTGTATTTGGTTTATTTTCTGATTGAGAGTAAGCAGTTTGTTTTTCTCTGACTGACAGTATGCAGACCTATGGTTAAAAAAATCAGACTCTCCAGATGGACAGCTGGCACATTCGAATGGATCTGCAGAGCTTTGATAAATGTAAAATGTGTGTTAATGCAGCTTCAGATGACACATTCTGGTCCTGTACAGCTCCATCAGCTTCTAACTTCAGTTCTGCAGACCTAAGGCAGTATGCTTGTCTGGTACAGTCCACAAAAAAACAGTAGCACAAAAAGTAATGTGCTCTCTATGTTCTTGTTTGTTCCTCTGTAGGATTGGGCTTCAGGGGGACACTGCTGACCCAAGAACCAAGAGCTTCCTCTACATCCTGGATCTTCTGCCGAGGTCTGAAATCTGGAGGCTTCTTATGACCTCTGGTCAACTGGAGGTCATAAATATTGGAAAAAAGTCCAGTTTTCTCCCCAGAGCAGCTGTTGTTAGCTGTTATTTATACCAGCCAGACAAAACATGGAAGCTGTGCGGCTAATATTGTGTAGTTCTACCTAGACCAGGGGTCGGCAACCTTCACCACTCAGAGAGCCATTTGGACCCGTCTCCCACGGAACAGAAAACAGTGGGAGCCACAAAACCCTTCTGACATCTAACATGAAGATAACACTGCATACATCGTTTCTACCTTCATGCTGTGTATAAAAACTATAGTGTTGCTGCATTTATGAAACCAGCGACCTGCTGCAGAGGAAACCACATTTAATTTCTGCAACAAAACATTTTGAACTCCAAAACAACAGACGCTAGGTTGAAGGTTACTTTATACTCAGTGTCTGTCTGAGTCCTCCTCGTATTTATGAAATAAAAAGCTGATTTTAAATCCTGCACCTGCAGCAAAGTAAACCAGCGTCTGGTTGTCCTGCTGCCTGCAGCTGGACTGCTGACCAGACTACTGACCGCCTGTGAGCTCTTTGGGATGGAGGAGCTCACGGCAGCACCGCTGCTCGCTGAGGACAGCAACGGCACAACGATACCAGTTTTCACCTCAGAGTCTCCAGTAACACCAGAAAGAGTCGCTAGATTGGTTGCTAGTCACTTTTGACAAAAAAAAAAATCACCAGGACGATTTGGAAAGTGTCCTGATTTAGCCAGAAAGTCACCGAGCTGGCAGCACTGTGCCGGTGGGGGTCGCACATCGACAGTGTGACGCATATTTTGAGCGACAAAATATTAAATGCGCTTTATTTTAATGTTACAAGTTCACAAAAATCTTCAGATTTATAATTACATTTAAAAAACAAACAAACTAAAATAAAATACATTTAAATAAAATAGTCATTATTTATTTACCAAAGCCACAAGGAGCCGCAGCAGACCGATGAAAGGGCCACATGAGGCCCCAGAGCCGCGGGTTGACCACCTCTGGACTAGTACCACAAACATAGCCAGGACCTGCCAGGCCATGGATGGGGGTGTCCTGATGATTGGATAAGAGCTCTGATACAAACACGCTGCTGGAAGCAGCACAGCCCAGAGACACTGTGAATGAAGAGAACAGACTGGTGGGAATAAAGTTCAAAGATTAATGGGAACATAAGACAACGTAGGTCAGTGGTTCTGATGAGTTCAGGCCGGCAGAGAAGGCCTTGCTGGTCCTGATGGACCACCACTGTGTTTTGGATCATTGTCTTGTTTGAAAACCCAACTGCCTCCAGAACCCAACCTTCTGGCTGTTGGTTTGTAGGTTTTCCTGATGAGTGGAGGTAATCCTCCTCCTTTATTACCAACACAGCCACAGACCCTGAGGCTGCCACTACCATGGTATCCATCTCTGTGTC
Source organism: Stegastes partitus (assembly GCF_000690725.1). Lineage (NCBI taxonomy): Eukaryota > Metazoa > Chordata > Actinopteri > Pomacentridae > Stegastes > Stegastes partitus. Next base: position 131,426 of record NW_007578502.1, on the reverse strand, counting down.
TGACCACCCTGTTTAAACACCCATCATCTCCTCAGACGTTACGCAACTTTGTGTTGCAGCAAGCTTTCATTGATGGTGGTAGCTGAGTGCTCAGTGGACAGGGTAGGACATTTATAGTCCAAGCACAGCTTCATGATGCGGCTTATGGTGTGTCCGTTGTAAGCCACGACTTGATGTTTTCTCTCAACAAACTCTGTTTCTCTGTGTCCAGGCTGTGCAGGCTGCCCCGCTTCATCCTGCTGGAAAATGTGAAAGGCTTCGAGACGTCCTCCGCAAGGTAATGCTGGGAATACAAAGAGTCCTTCAGTAAACCATAAGAAGCTCTTCTGGGGTTTTGTGGGGTGTCTCTGTCTAATATTAAATACATTTAAGTATTAGTTTGATGACTGGACCAGTTAAGTGTCATATGAGAAATCTGCAGAAGACATCAGCACTGTTGGTGGTGATCAGTAGAGCGTTTGGTGAGTGCTCCGCTGACACTTCAACATCAAGTTTTATTATTCCACAATGTCTCAGCATGTCCATTCCTAGAACTGAAAAGTATGAAAAGCGCATCTACCAACATGCACCGGGGCTTTACTAGCTCTGCTTTCTGTGTTTTTTATTTGTTTTTGCCAGAGTAGGGCCTGAAAAACTATTTAGCTTCAAGTTCAGATAGTCTCTGGTTATGGCTAAGTTGTAATCAAGAAAACATTGGATGCTGTCATCAGAAGTCCTCTCTTTAGGCACACATTGAAATAAAAAGTGAACTCAAAACTTGTGATGAACCCCATGCAGCTGCATGTACAAACCAAACTGCATAGAATGTTGTTTATTATGAAATGCTTTGTAAAAATATATACATTTGGTTGAGCTTTCATAACCGATGGGCCCAATCCAAGCAGAACAAAGTTCTGGAGGTAATACTGTGCTGAGGGAAGGAAAGGGAGACCTAAAATAATGTTATGCTTTGGTTCTCTAGGGAACGCTTGGTGAAAACGCTGATGGAATGTGGATACAACTTTCAGGAGATCATGGTCTCACCCACAAGTGTAAGAACCACCTGCTGCAGATCATCTACCTAGATGATCATCTGAGACGACTGAATATGAAGGTGGAAACTATTCATATTGCTGTTGCTTTCATTTTCCAGGTCGGCATCCCAAATTCAAGGCTGCGTTATTTCCTGATTGCTGAGAAGTCAGCAGGACAGTTGAGCACCCAGACGGGTTTAAAGGTGAGCCTTCCTGACTGTAGGCCTGAACTGTGCTAGTTTCCAGTGCCAGCCTGTGCACCACGATTAGTAGTGGTTGTTGAATGTAAGATTAAAACAAGCCTTTATTAATCCCACTGTGGGGACATTCACAGTGTTACTGCAGCAAAGATGGTGCAAACGTTTAAGGAATGTAGTGCAACAAATGGCAATACATACACACACTTATATAAGTAGTAGTTATAGAAATAACAGTATTGCACAGAAGATAAGTATTCTTATTACACAGGTTATTATCTGTATCGCACAGATTGTACGTCAGTAGAAATATACCGATGTGGCACATGTTCTAGTATATGTAGAAAAGTAGAGATTGCAAAATATTTGTGATTCACAGAATGTGTTGGTATTGTACCAAGAGCAGTGGAACAGTTGGTCAGTGTGCGGTCTACTGGGAGCAGTGCTGGCTGTAAAGTCTGCAGGAAGGAAGGAAGGAAGGAAGCAAGGAAGCCCGGCAGTATCTGTGTGATGCACCGCGGGTGAAGCAGCCTGTCACTGCAGCAGCTGCCCAGTGTTGTCAGAGTCTCCTGCAGAGGGTGGAACATGTTCTACAACACAGACGATAGCTTAGCCATCATCCTCCTGTCTCCCACCACCTCCACTAGATCCAGGGGACATCCCAGGACCGAGCTGGCCTTCTTCATCAGTTTGTTGAGTCTCTTCCTGGTCTGCTACGGTATAGCTGCTGCCCATCATATCACTGCATAGAAGATGGCTGATGCCTTCACAGAGTCAAAGAAGGACCTGAGGAGCACTCCCAACAGATCTAACTCCTCTCAGCAGATGAGAGGGAGATATCTTGTCTGGAAAAGGTGATGGTGGTTATGGAGGATAACTGGACCTGGTGCGGGGTGCCAATAAGTTTGGCTTCGGTTGTACAACAGTTTGTTTGAAGGAAATTACGACTCATCCACGCCTTTATCTCCTCCAGGCAGGTGGTGAGTGTTGAGAGTGGTGATGATGATGACGACAGAGCAGTTGAAGAGGTTGAGTCAGTCCTGAGGTACAACTGGGTGTCATCGGCGTAGCAATGGAATAACATTCCATACTGGCCAATGACGCAACCAAGGGGGAGTGTGTATAAGATGAAGGGAATGGACCAAGCACAGGTGTGCAAATTAAAGTTGGAGATGGGCCTGTGGTTAGCTTGTATTCCAGGTCGAGAGGAGGTTTATTCATCAGTGGTTGTGCATCAGAAGTTCCATATTGATGTGTCAGATGCTGGATCTGTTTAGAGGTCTGAGCAGACTGGAACCCATGTTCTCCGTCCCACTGAGCAGGAAGTGGACTTGTGATGCTCCCAGCTACAGCAGCTCCAACAGTGGCAGCGCTCTGAAGATGTGTTGGAGGTGGGACCGGCAGACCACGTGGACGGGATGGAGTTTTGGCACCTGTGCTGTAGGTGAACAAACTTGCGACGGGATCTTCTGTGGATGTATCGTGGTCTGCGTAGGAGTCCAAGTAGCTTGATGTTCTCAGTACACTCTGGGATGGAGCAGCTGTTGTTTTTCACCAGCTGTGTGGTGGAATATGTTAGCCTGGTGCTAGCCACTAGCTGCGAACAAGATGACCAGAGGTGTAGAGTTGAGCAGAAAGGGAAGATCAAGAGCATGGCAGAAGGGGGTGACACTGGAAGAAAGGATTGAAGGACAGTTGGTAGACGGCCGAGGTTGTTGGGCAGCGTCGTCAACATCAAGAATGGACGGTTGCAGGTACATGAGAGCACCACTCAGGCTGCCAAAAATCTGTTAAAAATCAGTCTAAAAAGTTGTCGAGTGTCTAGGGTTTGGCAATGCGAGAGAATATCTGGTGGTCAAGCAGGAAATGACCAAGACATAGTAAGTTACACCACAAAGTGGACTGGAGAAGCAGCGAACAGCCAGCTCCAGCGTCCTCTCCCTCAGGTCCAAAATCCATCAAGCAAGTTGTCCCAAGTGTCTGTGACCTTTGTTCACAACTGTACATACTGAGCAGGGTTCCTCCTTTGGATTGTTTCATCCTAATACACAACCACACTGTGTGGAAACACATAAACACATACCTAGTAATGTGGGATCCTAATGTACAAAGTGTTTCACCTTCAGATGTTAGATGTCCTTCCACTTCCTGCCAAGAGTGAGCCTGCCGAGCAGCCCAGAGTCTTGAGTCCTGTCTGCCAACGTAGCGGCCAACCAGAGGAGGAGGTGCAAAGGGGAGGAATCCTCTATAAACTAGAGACCCAGATGGATGCACAGAGGAAGGTTAATCAGAACCGGGATCTGTCTGTCAGGGAGATCCAAGACTTCCTGGAACCACAGATGGAGGTCAACCTGGAGCTCCACCTGCTTCCTCCTAAAACACTGCTGCGCTATGGGCTCCTCTTGGACATCGTTCAGCCCACATGCAGGAGGTCCGTCTGCTTCACTAAAGGGTGGGTTTGTAGCGTCTTGGTCTCATTTGCACCATGTCCAGTGGTTGCTTTATCACTGCAATAATTCAGCCTCTTTTGCTCAAATACTAGCATTCAAAATTAATTTACATGTACTTTCTCTATGTCGTTGAACACAGCATAATACTTCTAGATTGTTTGAGACTGTTTGGCCTAATGACAGCTGGTCATGCTGTCACCTGTGATGGCTTTCAGGTAACACGTGTGCCCTGTGAACGGCTGTTTGGTGACTGTGTTCCTTCATCCGTTCTGTGTGTTGGGCCAGCATCGTTTAGATACGTTCCATTACTGTTGGAATTTGCGTTATGGCCAGAACTATTCACTAAGAAAAGAGAAATTATAGTCCATCATTACTTTCAGGCATGAAAGTTATTGAGTCTGGAAAGTTTCAAGAACTTTAATACATTTTTCAGGTGCAGTCTCAAAACTGTTCAGACGCTGTGATGAAACTGGCGTGGACAGGGAATGTCCCAGGAAGCCAAGACCAAGGTGTTCTCTGCTGCAGAGGACAGTTCATCAGTGCTAACAGCCTCCCAGCTCTCCAGTTCTACACGATTATCTGGCATAGTAAGGGTTAGGCCTCTCCCCATGAACGGCGGTACAGCATTCATTAGAGCAGTTCGTTTGACTCTGTTAATGACATGTGATCCATGCAGTGGACTTTCTGATCTTCTTGATGTCCACTTCTGGCAACATACAGCGTGGTCCTGGTCTGTCACAAAGCTGTGGACACACGTCTGGCAGGACACGAGGACTCAGCTGTCATTCAGTGTTTAGGATTTTTCATCAATCTGCTTTACAATCTGCATCTGTTGAGATATTCATACATGTGATCGCCCTGAAACCTTTAGTATATGTGCCTCCTCATATCGGTACACAGCAGCTTGATCACTGTAACACTCACCATCCTCTGTGTGTTTCATCCGTAGCTATCGGCGCTATGTGGAGGGAACTGGCTCGGTGCTGCAGAGCTGCACGGAAACGAAGGTAGGCTTTGGTTTGGTCCAGGTATCAGCTGCTGCTGCCAGCGACAGCCTATGTGCTGAGTGGTGTTCATTTGTAGTTGGGTACAGATCCCAGCTGCTGGGCCATGACCCGGCTCTGACCTGGCTCTGACCGGGTTCTGACCCAACTCAGTCCTGGTTCTGACCCGGTTCTGACCCAGCTCTGACCCTGCTCAGTTCTGTTGCAGATACGCTGTCTGATGGAAACGTTGCAGCAGCAGTCTGTGTGTTTTCAGCCATCAAACATGGCTCAGCGGCTCATGTTTATCAAGCAAACACACGTTTGTGTGCGTATCTATACAAGCCTTTTGTTGCATCACGGCTCGGGTCAAATGTCGAGCGGGTCAGGTTAGGGTTCGGGTTTGGGTTAGGGTTCAGGTTAACCCTGTCGCAGCACATCTGTCGCTAACTGGCCTGTTCTGTTCAGTGTCATGAGCTGCCATTGGCTGGGTCGGGCCTGCTGATCACTGAGCTGTGCTCCAATTAAGTACTGATTGATTGATTGATTTGGACCTTTTAGAAACCCAAAGAGACCAGCTACCAGATAGGAGCGGGAGGAGGCAGAAGGCCTGGGTGGCTTATTGAAAGCCTCCACCTAAATAATGATGGCACGTCACCAGGAACAGAATGAAGTCATGTCCACGGATCCTGATCTCTGCTGTTTCTGGTGCACGGCATCTGTGTTTACACACATTGGTCAATAAATACAGACACTTATTTACAACACTGAAGTCAGTTCCACACTTTAGAGATGTCTAGAACAGCAGCAGCTCACCTGCAGCTCCTGGGTCAGAGCTGGGTCAGCAGAAACCTCATCCTGAAGTGCTTGAGAGGACGCTACACCTGTTATTTCAAACTGAACTGTGAGCTGACACTGTGTACCGGGTGCTGACGGCTGGGCTTTGTGTGCTCTGCAGATTGAGAGTGTGTTTACGGGTCTGGACCAGCTGTCTGAAGAGGAGAAACTCCAGCGGCTGGTGAAACTAAAGCTCCGATACTTCACTCCCAGAGAAGTGGCCAACCTCATGGGCTTTCCTCAAAGTTTCTGTGAGTCAAAGACATCCTTCCTTCTAGCTTTATCGTGGTTTGTGTCGAGGCCTCTTGATCTTTTGGCCCTCTCTGAGGAGACAGCAGCGCTCTTTCCTCCTCCAACCCTTCATGCTGCTGTCAACAACACTCAGTGACCTTCAGCCAGGCCGGCTGTGGCTAGAGATGAAATCCCTGCTCCTGATGTTACTGCTGTGATCTGGTGACAGCAGGAGGTCCAGACCTGCCGCTGTGTCATACCCTAAAGGTGTTTGCTGCGTGATGTATCTCATTAACCTGTAGAGATCTGATTAGTGCTGTTTATGAAACCGACCCAGTGACTAGACTCCACTGAAGTTTGAAGGTTTTTCAGAGTCCACTTTATGGTGTTCTAGGTCTCACCAGACTCCCTACAGACACAGAGGCAGCACTGTATGGATTCACTGCAGAATGAAATGTCAGCCAACGTAACAACAAGCAAAAATCATGACCCTGATTGATGTGGTCGACTTCTGGAGGGAATGGCTGTAAACTGAATACGCCGTTGATGTGCTTGTGGTGGTTTCTGTTTGTTCTTTAGCTGTGTGTCCTATGGGGCCATTTCATACGACTGAATAATGACACATTGTTTGCTCGTGTTGGTTATTTACCTGGTTGTGTTTTGATGCAGCCTTTCCAGAGCAGATCCCTACCATCCAGCGGTACCGAGTGTTGGGAAACAGCCTCAACGTGGTGGTGGTGGCCAGACTGCTGCAGCTGCTGGTCTCAGAGCGCTGACGACATGCTGGAGACCAGAACCGTGTGAGTGTGGTGATACCAGTGGGTTCTCTCTGACGTGGGGTTCTGATTAAACATGGATCAACGTGTAGGCAGCAGTCAGGACGCTTTCTGTCTATGACGTGCTCATGAAGGTCTTGTATCTCCATCACACAGCCACGTTGAGCTTCTTGTGTTTGCCTCTCTCTGTCTCCACATGCTTGTGTATTTTCTGCATCAGAATAAATACCATTCATGAAATTAAAGGTTTGATTTGTGGAAGGAAAACTAGACTGTCCCTGCTGAGAAGAAGGATGGTGAGTGTTTTCCTGAAGGGGCTGCACATGGCACCGCTGTGGTGTCTAAACACAGAACAGTAAACTGTTGGGATGAATGTTCTCAGCTCATGTGTAGTCCAGTTCTTAGTCTCAGATGGCCAAATGCTTTTATACCTGAGTAAGAAATGCATACTCGCTTGATGCCTGCAGTCACAGTTGCCTTAAACAGAATTCCCCGCTGAGCATCCCTGTACTACATTGTCATGTCTTTCATACTATTTCATGTTGTACTTTGTGTTTGTTATTCTGTCTGCGTACCCTTATGTGTGATTCTGTGTAGTCTGTATTGTCATGTTGTGAGATGGAAGTAAAGGGCTGGTTTGTATAAAATAATTTCCCCCTGGGGACAATAAAGTCTAAGTCTATACTCGTACAAGAAAAGGTGGCTGTGTGGCTACTCCTGCCAGTGTTCTGGTATCAGCAGGAGCAGTACTCATACAACTACAGAAACATCTGGACATCAATTAGAAAACAAACATTTATTGTGTTTCTATAAACTGAAGACTCAAACAGAGCATGAATGTCTCAGAGTGTGTGTCCACACTGAGCTGGAACATGTCCTCCTCAGACCATCATCTCCATGATCACCTCTATGAGACAGCAGTCAGAAGACACACTGAAGGTCTCTCAACCTCTCAATAACTGGATTATTTCTGAGCTGAACACTTCAATGTTTCCTGTTGTGAACAAGAACAAGGCCTGTATGGAAACAATGCAACCACAGTAAACACGGCTGTGACCAGAACTGAGCTTTTCAATGAGCCCAGGTGCATTAAGGTGGTTAAAGGACGAGCTGTAAACACCAGAACGTCATCAGCAACTCACAAAAACCAGGAGACGACAGCTGTGTGGTGACCACAAAGATTTACTTTTAACAACCAATCAAACAAATGCTGCATAAAAACCCTGCTGCTGGTGTTCCTGGAGACGGGCAGAACCTGTCAGAACCTGTCAGAACCTGTCAGAGAGCCAGCCAGAGGCTGACTGAGGGAACGATGGAGGCCTTATCCGGCTGATCTACTGGCTCCAGGTGAGGCTCAGCCGACCAGCGAGCCTCTGCTCAGCCACAGGAACACAGGGACACCTGGTGGACAGGTGGAGGGTCGCCACTAGTGTCTTATAAAACTGAGTGTGCATTTTATAGTGACTGGAGCCAAGTATGACTCAGCATATTGTTAATGGCTTTATACAGTTATTTGTATTAATTTAATGAGTGACAGTAATACTGGACACTGTGGTGCATGGAGTCCCCTCCAATGTGTGTTTCCTGTTACATGACTAAGGTTGAATAATTCAAACACAACCCTTCATCCTGTTGGTCAGTCCCTCCAGTTTAGTTGAAGCCTAAACACACAGTTTGTAAAAGTTCACTGCTTTAATGTTTCACTGTGATATGTACCGTCTGTGTATTGTGATATCAATAAAGTTTTGAGAAGGCATAAACTTTACCCAGACTAAATCACACTGTGACAATCATTCCATGAGAAGAGCTGAAACATTTCTGATTCCAGCTTAATGAGGAGCAGCAGCGTCTATGAAGCTGTGTGGCTCCAGCGGTGCTGTAGCAGCAAAAACAACACAAACAGAAGGTCTCCTCCACGCTTCCTTCCATCTGAGTTTTTGTGGACAGAGATAAAAGTGTTTCAGGATACTGTGGAGCTCCTTGTCTTGTGAACCTCTGTTTCTCGTCTGAGCCCTGTTTCATCTCTCCTGGACAGCAAACCACAGCAGCAGTGAGGAAGGCACTGACTCCACTTCCTGAGGATCTCTAAAACCACTTGCAGGAGATCTGCTTGTGTCCTTTTACCGCTGCTCTGCTGAGAGCGTGGTGGTGCCCTACATCACTGTGTGGTTGAGCAGCTGCTCAGCGGTGGACAGGAGATCCTC
>NW_007578502.1:119047-122319 GCF_000690725.1 Stegastes partitus | reverse complement strand
AGGTCATCAACCTTCTCTGGAGGACTTATTCAGCTCTGGCTGCCTCAGTAGAGCAGCAGACATTCTTCAGGACCAGTCCCATCCTGGACACCATCTGTTAGACCCAGTACCGTCAGACAGACGCTTCAGGTCCATCAAGTCACAGACGAACACACAGAAGAACAGCTTCTACCCCGGAGCTGGAAGAGACCTGGATCCTGTCAGACACTGACTGGACCTGAGGACCTACGAGCGGCTCAACTACTTACTGTTAGTCTATAGAATCAGAACATATGTGCAGCTTTGCCACTGTGACCTTGTGCACGTGATGATTAATTAGATGGTTACATGCAGCTGCAGCTTGTGTGTTGTTTCTGCACTACTGTAGGTGCAGCGATGTGCAGCATCACCTACAGGCTGGTGGACAAACCAGAATGCTGTCTGTAGAAGACTAAGCTCATGATGCTCTTGTGATTTTTGAACTGTAGCTCTCCTACTGCACTGACTGACAGGATTGCTGCTTAATTTTGTTGTACACAGCAGTGACAAAGAAATTCTATTTATTTATTTTATTTATTTATCTATTTATTCTATTTTAATCCAGTTGCGTGTTTTCAGCCCATCTACTCCCAGATGTGCTCCAGGTGACTCCATCCCTCCTCCCCCCGTCACGTCAGTGTACCTGAGCCTGGTGTCTGAACTGGTCCCGCCCAGTTGTGCCTGCAGTTGTTTATATTTGCTGTAAACAGCTGATGGTCTTGAATCCAATAACAAGGCAAGAGATTCCACTGATTGACTGAACACCAGTTAGCTGAACCATTCCAGAGTGTGTATTGATGCTAAACTGTGCTCAAGACAAACAGCTGCTAGAGGCCTGCTGTTTTATATTTTACGACATAATAGTATGAATAAAATAAAGGAAATCACTTGAATCAGCTCCTGTGTTCAACACGGCAACATGAATCAGATGAATGTTGGATGTGGGAGTAGAAGACTTGAGTGACTCGGACTAGAGCCCCGTCACAGCCAGACGGCGGCTCCAGGGGCGTAAGCATAAATCATTACATTTAAAATTCAGATGCCAAAATATCACCATCAGGAAAACTAGTCCTACAGTTCATGTAGAATTATTTCCCTGAGGTTACACCGTTCTTCTAAAATGTGGATGTTTCACTGATTAGGAATCAAAACCTTCTGAGCTCCTGTGGGGTCGTTCCAGCCGACGTTCAGCAGCAGTCAGCCCGCTGCCATGGCTATAAAGCACATGAACAAAATCACATGAAGCAGGTTACTCATCCTCCACAGTCATGTGAGGGACATTCTCACTCAATAGTAAACCATAGTTAAGCCACAATAAACTTTAATAAATAAACCATAGTTAGCCGACTTTAGTGAATTGAGATGCACGTTGTGGTCGTACGTCAGGTCAAAGTCTTGGCAGTGAGCATTAGACTGCTGCAGCACATCAACCCCAGGAAGCTGTTTGGAGTGTTCACACAACACTTGTGTTCTCCATGGCTGGGACACTGGGCCTGTCGTGGCTCGTCTTCATACTTGTTTTCCTTCTGGTGGGACTGCAAGGAGAACCAAAGGACGCGGCTCAGAGTCGAAGCAGCAGGGACGCCAGCGATGACCGGTGAGCTTTGTGGAGATCACAGTGAACTGATGAAGTGTTGTGGCTCCGCAGTATTACTGCTAATTCTGTGTAAACATGTTGTAACGTTGTGAAATGATGCGGCGGAAGGACGGGGTCTGGCAGGCCTGGATCGATGGTGACAGTCTGACAGCGTCACCTGGTTGATTCTCTGATTGATTTAAATACACCATCTGTTGAATGCTGTAACTTTCTAGAGCTCGTATGCTGTCAGAAGACGGCCATCTCGTCTTCACAACTGGTGCCAATAAAGAGATCCGCTTCCAGGCGTCGGGCCGGATCAAAGTGGGTGATGAGGACCTCACCCAGCTGTTGAGTCAGGTAAACCCAATGTGTTTGCCCATTATTACAAACATCAGCCTGCTGATGTGAGGAAATATGACAGAAGTGGTAAAAACTGTCAACTAAATCTGCATTGTGTGAGAAACGGAGATGTGCTCCTTTTATGATTGACAACCGTTCCTCTCTGACTTCATGGTGGAATAAACCAAGTGTTCTTCTATTTCAGCATCCCAAGAATAACAGAAACAAGCAGGACTGTCCACATAAATAATAAGGAATAAGATATATATTTATATGCTGATACACTTTATTTAAATGTGAGATCTGCTGGTCTGAGCACATCAGTTTATCGTAACACAAAAGCAAAGACAGTAATCAGTCGTAACTACCTCGTTATAACTTCTTATCACTTCCTGAACCGAAGGCTTGCTGCTGCTCACATGAGACTGTTAATAGTTCACCAGTTGGAAGCAGACACAGCAAAGATCAGCAGATAAGCAAAGTGTGATTATTTAGCTTTACTGCAGCCTCTGGAGCAGTTAAATGTCATTTCTCATCTTTTCTCTCCTGGAGATGTGCTTGTAGAGACGAGCAGCTGAACAGCATAAACTGACTGATATCGTAGGAGCAACACTACGCTTTATGATTAAAACAATCAGGGGCACCACCAATATGAATTCAGAAATTAATGAAGTGATTCCACAGATTGAATGTTAATATTTAATTAAATCTACTTATTGATCAGGATCACAACCCAGAGATGTGAACTCTGACTTCACTGAAATACACGTTAGAACCGGCGATAATTCAACACATACGACTGTAATCAACCAGTAGACAACAGTGACTTAACAAACAGTGAACAAATGAACAAATGGTAAACTACTCAGCTGTGATCATCACTGGAATATTTCATATTAAATATTTGCTGTGGTTCACAATGTTCAACTTCTCTGTATTAAAACAGCTCCAGGACTCAGGCACCAGCAGGCTTACAGACTCAGGACAGTGTCCCATCATAGAACTACTTTGTAAAGGGAAAGCTCTCTGAGATTAAACTTTCTTAGGTCCAGAACACCTTTACCACCAAACACTAGTTGAATAAAACCCAGGATTTATCATGTTTATATGGGGAGACAACAACAGTGAACTTGTCACAAAGGGTTTTCTATTCTGTCTCCCTAACTGTCGCTGGTCATGTCCGTGGTGTTGTCTACTTCCTGTGTGGCTACGATCCACCACTAGACAATATGACCACATTACAGGATCATGTCCGTCGTGTTGTCTACTTCCTGTGTGGCTACGATCCACCACTAGACAATATGACCACATTACAGGATCATGTCCGTCGTGTTGT
>NW_007578502.1:116223-118889 GCF_000690725.1 Stegastes partitus | reverse complement strand
CGTGAGGCCACACTGCAGTAATATCTTTTCAAAATCTTTTTTTCAGCTTATCAATAATAATGTCTGATTTCAGATCAAAGTCAACAAAGATGACATTGACGACATTAAGTTTAATGGAGGAGCCATCCCCCCTGATATCACCAACAAGCTGCAGCAGCTCGATACCAAGGTGGGACACAGCTAGTTCCTCTTTCTCCATATTTTAAATCCGGTGTATAAAGCCACTGCCATACAACACATCTGCCATGTTTATTTTCAGGTGTCAACGCTTGAGACCAAAGTGTCGGCACTAGAACTGGTAAGACATTTACAAACGGTTTGTGTCGTGGCTCAGATCGATGCTCCACCACATGTCATGTGTTTCTCCTGTTTCCTCCTGCAGACCGTCCAGACCAAGTCCTGCAGCAGTAATCCCTGCCAGAACGGAGGAACATGTCTGAATTTATTAAACTCATACCACTGTGTGTGTCCCACCAACTGGGCTGTAAGTCCCACTGTATTTATGACATTAAGCAGGTGGTTATTACGGTCTCCTCTACTAAGTGTAGGCGTTGTTAAAGCAGCTGATTTTACTGGTATAGGTCCTTTATGAAATACCAATACCTAGTGAGTTTGTATTCTATATCTTGTTCAGAAACCTCTTTCTATTCGTGAGCTGCTGTAATGTTGTTTTCTTGTTTCTGTCTCTTCTTTTGTTTTTGCTTTTTTTATTAAATGCTGTCTGTAGAAGTCGGCCCTAGAAAAGCACCATATCAATGCAGCACTCTGAGACTTTAATCTTGTTTTATACACATCTCACTGGTGAGCATGGTTCCTGTATGGACCTCCAGACTGAGCCTGTTGTCAGTGTCACCTGATAATCATTCTGTGCTGGTAGAAAATACTCTGCTGGAATCACATATGTTTCACCTCTCCTCATGGAATGATTGTGACGATGTGATTTACTCTGGATAGATAAATTTATGCCTTCTCAAAACTTTATTGATATCACAATAAACATACGGTACATATCACAGTGAAACATTAAAGCAGTGAACTTTTACAAACTGTGTTCAGCCTTTAACTAAAGTGGAGGGACTGACCAACAGGATGAAGGGTTTTGTTTGAATTGTTCAACCTTAGTCAAATTTAATGAGAAATCACATATTGGAGGAGATTCTGTGCATCAGAAGGTCCAGTATTACTCTTTAAATGTTCCTCAGTCACTAATACTGAGTCTGGCCCCCTGACATGGATCAGTGTTCAGACATGGTGGCGTTCTGTCCATCAGCTGATTGATGGAGTCAGTGGGCAGGACGTCCCACTCTGCAGTCACATCCTGAAGTCAGACCTGGTTCCAGCTGCTAACTGGGACTCAGGATGTGATCACTGGACCTGGTCACAGTGATGACTGATGTGTAGAAATAGAAATAGAAGAGAAATGTGTCTGAAAACAACAATTATTCCAACTTCATGGGCAACATTGTGTATATAGATACAGACCAGGGATTGGAGTAAAAATGCAAAGACACAAAGAAAAAACTTCTTTGTGTCTTTGCATTTTTGCTTCAATCCTCATCTCATCTCATCTCATCTCATCTACACTGCTGCCCATAAAGTTGAAATACTGTTTGTCTCATCAGCAGTAAATATGTGAGGCTGATTCTTAACCAGATGTTTCTCCTTCTTTCCTGCTGTCTGTTAGGGTCCCGACTGTGCAGCTGATGTGAATGAGTGTCAGGTGTATTTGGGCACGTTGCAGGCTTGTCAGAATGGAGCAACCTGTGTCAACACAGCTGGATCATTCACGTACGTCTTCAGCCTCATCGTACACCCAGCTCCTCATGATGCACATAAGATATGAACGTTTCCCTGTTCAGTAAGGACAGGCCTGTCTGTGCCCAGCTGTATGGATCACACTCTTTCTGAAGTTCCTAGGATGGCTTTCACCAGAGATACCATGTTGAGAACCAGATGTTAATCTATGACAGCTGCCCTGACTCTGTCTGAATAATGTTTGTTTGTGTGCAGCTGCACCTGTTCTCCAGAATGGTCCGGGACTCTCTGCACTGTGCGCTATGATGACTGCAGGAACGCAGGACAGAACCTTTGTGTACATGGCATGTGTATTGACGCAGATCGGGTCGTAACTGGACAGGTACCGTGTCAAAAGTCCATTCATAAAGGGTTAGGGCTAGAAGCACTCTGAGACACGTTGCTGTGAAATGAGGTAATCCTGGATATGCTGCAGTCTGATGATGACACATGAAAGCCTGCAGAGAGGTCATTGGTCTGTGTGTCGTCTACGTAGCGCTCTGATATCAGGGTCGGGCCGGCTGATGCACACACCAACCTTCACCAGAACCATTAACTGCAGCTAATGGGCTCCAAAATATTTTCATTGTCAAAAGGGGATCACTCATATTAATCTAGATGTTTTAGGCTTAGCAGCTGTTGACATCGATGCATTCAGTCGTACTTTCTCAAACACAGCCTGAACTTGTGAAGCCACGTGCTGCTGACAATAAAAATACAATCATTCAGTTCAGTCTTATTCATATAGCACACACTTACAACACGTGTCATCTCGCAGCACTTAGTGGCGTCACGTACAAACCTTGGTACAAACCTGGGTATAAACCTTGGTACGAACCTTGGTATAAACCTTGGTACGAACCTTGGTATAA
>NW_007578502.1:102899-115352 GCF_000690725.1 Stegastes partitus | reverse complement strand
AACCTTGGTATAAACCTTGGTACAAACCTTGGTACAAACCTGGGTATAAACCTTGGTACGAACCTTGGTATAAACCTTGGTACGAACCTTGGTATAGACCTTGGTACAAACCTTGGTACAACAGAGAAGCCAACAGTCCCAGACTGCCTTTGGCCTCCCTCTGAGCAGGCGGCCGGTGGGAGGGAACCTCATGTCCAGAGGTCGTGTGCAGCTCTTAGGCAGCAGAGAGGCTTAGGTTAGAATCGACTACTGACATATTGTGCCAAGAACACAGTATGATGTACATTCTATATGAGCTGCCCTTTATCACACTTCATTGTTGTCCCCTTTGTCTTTGACAGCCAAAGTACCAGTGCATCTGTGAGAGTGGCTGGGAGGCTGCAGCCGACAGCCCAGCATGTGTGGCTGACGTCAACGAGTGCAACCTGCCCAACAAGCCATGTTCAACAAACCCTCCTGTCTCCTGCTACAACACCGATGGTTCCTTCTACTGTGGAGCCTGTCCCTCTGGTAACACCGGCTAACAGCTCAGACTCGGGCTCGGGCTAACTCAGGCTATGTTAGCGATGCATCTGCAGTGTTGGTTTATTTAAATAAAACACCAGGTTGGAGCGGCAGCCGTTACGGTTCAGACAGCTGACCGTCACAGTGTGGTAGCAGCCAGAGAACACTGACGTCCAGCTGTGTGAGGAGGACTGTTCAGGTGTTCTGCGTGGGAGGATGTGGGCGTTGGTGCTGCTCAGCTTTCTGCTGCAGGTACTCAGCATCCCAGTCTCCACAGATTACCCTACGAAACAAACAGGCTGCATTCTCAGTCACGTTTAGAACTGAAGGACATGTTTTCAAATGAGCATAACTTCTGACGTGTAATGTGGAGAGGCAGCCAGTCTGACAGCATGACAGCGTGAGCTAACCCAGAGACCACCAGGGAATGGGCTCTCTCTCCGTTGTCACTGCATGTTAGCTTCAGGGAAATATCAAACTTTGGCAGACACTTTTACATGTTAGAAGCTTGGTTAAGGACCAACATTTCTGGACTGGGGTTAAGAGAAATGTCACAGCTCAGGTTAAAACAAGCCTCTCACTGCCTGTTTGAAGCATCTCACCTCATCTGGTGTATGATTGGTTGCCTGGGATGGAGCGACAGTGGAGCAGTGTGATGAGCAGCAAAGCTTTGTCGATGATGAATATATTTGTGATACCTTACAAAGAAATGTAATGCAACAGAAATGATGCCGCCCTCAGAATGTGACTTAACACGCTACGTTACAGTAGTTGTAACGTGAGCTTGTGTTGAGCAGCTGAGCAAGTGTTCAGGTTCTGCTGTTTACTGAGTAGCGATGATGTGAAGGTGATGAAGAATTCTCCGCTGATACCATCTTGTTGGTTTATATAAAGGTTTTTTGAAACAAGCAGGATATCCTGTGAGAGGACTGGAAGCCAAAAAGAATCTCCCTCCAGAACAAACTGCTGGCGTATCTCGGGTTCTGTTTAAGCTAAGACAGAACATGTGGCTCATAACCACAGAAGGAGATCATTTGTAGACAGAGAGGCGCATCTCCGGCCCCCAACTAAACACATCAACCCATCAGATAGCACGCTTCCAGATCTAATGTCACTGGACTGAATGTCTGGCGTCTGTCCCAACATGTTTCTGTCTTGTTTCAAAGCATTCTGAAGTTTTGCTGATGTTCCAGTTCTGCCTGTTCTCGTTAGTTTTGCTGATATGTTTCCAGTCATCCTGCTCATGGCGCCACAGGCTGCTATCCTGGAGCCCATGTTTAAGGGGTTTCATGATTGTTGATCCTTTGTTGAGATGGTAGAAGACAACAGAGGAGAATCTCCTAAACCTGTAATATTAATGAAAGTGTTTGTTTTTTTTAAAACAAAGGGAATAATAAGTCAACAACATGTACAAATAGCGGTCCTGTACAGGACACTCCGTCCAGCCTTCCTTCTCTGAATGTGGAACTGTTGGTCTCAGTGACGGTGGCGCTTGTCAGTTGACTAATTCTGTCACTCAGTTGTAGGAACATGTTGCTCTTCTGCCCAACATGGGCCATAATGATTCTTCATTATATATGTACTTGTGTTTGGGCCACACCGATCAGAACCAGATGCTTAATGTTGTTTGGATCCCCGGGACCATTGTTTGTGCTGTGGTCTGCAGCAGTGTTACGGTCGGTGCTACATGTGAAACTAACATTCACATAAATGGTGGGACCCAGTTTTGAACCTGAACACTGCACAGGAACCAGATCATCAGTGTTATTCACGTCACCTGCTGCCACTGGTTGGTGCACCTTCACACAGAACATGAACGCAGTAAGAGACTCTTTCTTGTTTCCTCCAATGCATCTCAGGTTGGCAAGGCAATGGCTACAGCTGTCAGGATGTGGACGAATGCTTGACCAATAATGGCGGCTGCTCCACCACTCCACTGGTGCAATGCCTCAACACCATGGGCTCCTTCCACTGCGCTTCCTGCCCTCCAGGTATGAGAGCAGATACAAACACAACTGAACTCTGCATGACTGCCAGAGATGGTAGGACCTGGATATGCTGTGTATGTGATGACTTTTGCCTTTTCTGTTAACACAAGTAAAACTGAGGCTCTGACTTGTGAGGGATTCTTATGACCTGACAACCCACATCCACCACAGATCTGACCGGAGAAGATGTTTGCCACCAGGTCTTGCTCAGCATAACTATTTTACTGTGTCCGAAGTCTGATTAATCAGCATGAATTCTGATGCTATCGAATGCAAATACCACTTTGGTACACTGATGGTGGGTCACATGGAGGACTTCTGAGGGAGTTGTTGACCAAGCCAGGACACATTTTCTCCCCAGTAATGGTAGAACAAGCCTAAGCAGACGGTATACTGCATGCAGCTTCTTCTGAGAGCTTCAGGTCCACTGGCTGGCGGATGTGTGGAGCCAGAGTTCAGCCAGTGGACCTGAAGCCCTCAGAAAAAGCACACCAGTAAGCCTGTTTCCCATAGCGCCCCACTGAGAGCCAAGCTTCTTTCTGAGATGCCACCTGTGGTCGAGACTCAGCCAGTTGAGCAAGATCTGGATAAGGTTCAGAGAAACACAGTGACGTAGTCGATTGACCTGGCTACCAGAGGACAGGCCTCCTGCCTCTCTGGAAGTGAGAGAGGAGCTGGAGGCCTTCACGGCTATGCAAGGCCAGCAGCACGTCCTGGTGGGTACCAGACAGATCTTTTTAACTGAACCAAGCATGGACCAGAGTTTGGGAAGTTCTGGAATTTTCTCACAGACCACCAGTTTTAGGACTGGTATTGTTTTCTAAGCCTAGCATTAGCAGCCTCCCTACAGACATCCAGCAGGTCATCAGTGACATGGCCAGTGAAGTCGGTACTAGCAGGTAGTAGCTGTCACCACAGCTGACAGTAGCTCAGGCATCCATTACAGCCAATCCATGCACAGCACAGAAGTCCAATCACAGAGCACCTCTCTGGTTCAGGTTAGGCAGACCCGTCCTTCCAATCACTGCTCTCCAGATTTCTCTATCACTGCCCCCAGCTGGGCCTCATCAGAAGCTCCGGCCCGGTCTCCCGACTCTGAGCAGGATAGTGCCACTCCTTACCAGCACATCTATTGAGGTTCTGTAAGCTACACAAAGGACTCACTCAGTATTTGGGTTGTTTCTAAGCTTGAGTCCTGCCACAAGGTTCAGCTGTTTACAGTGTTTAGTGAACTTGAATGGGTCAAATGAACACGTACAGCTGATTGTTTTCTGCTCGACTACTCATCACCAGTTGTTTTCACATTACAGCCTACAAGGCAGCCAGGCCAGCAGCGTGAAGTAAATCAGAACACAGCACATCACTCATCTGATTAGGTCGGCCTTCGTTTGACCTCATTATTTCATTAAAGAAAAAGAATGACTGGCAGACAGGTTTTAGTATTTTAAAGAATTCTGCAACAGCAGAAGAGATGTGAAGCGTCAGGCAATCACCACATACGTTCAACTGGGAGAAGGAATTGTTTTACATGTTAGCTGAACACAAACAATACAGCTCAGCAGATGGTTTCTCTTTTAAATCTAAGATTTGTTAACCAACAGATGTGCAAGAAAGGGGCTTCCCTTATGCCGACTGGAGGCCATCTGCGCTATCCAAATCCCAACAGGGCCTAATTGTACATACTCATGTGTTTGTGCAGGTTATGAGGGCGACGGGAGAACCTGCACACAGAGCAACATCTGTGCTGCCAACAATGGAGGCTGTTACCCACTCGCTAGCTGCTCCTCCAGCCCAGGTAACAGACATGGACAGGACAGGAGTTCTTAGCAATCAGGAGTTTGTCGTCACCACCTGCAGAGGGAATGAATTGGTTGAAGAGAATAATAATAAGTAATCAATCAAAAAGAATGATAAACTGTATTAGCCTTTTTTTGTAATGACTTTTTACTGTGTCCCAAGTATTGTTTAATGAAGTAGCAAACTGTTTTGGTACCATAAGTACAACTTCGGTGTAAGACGTGTGATATGGAACATGACCATGTATTCTTCCTGTTCTCGCTCCTTCCACCAGGCTCCAGCCTTCCTGTATGTACCTGCCCACCAGGCTACACAGGTAACGGTTATGGACCAACCGGCTGCACTCAAACCAGCAACATCTGTCAGACCAGCAACCCCTGTGTTAACGGACAGTGTGCGGTGAGTGTGAGCCTGTATGTCTTTTAGACATCGTGGGATTCTGCCTCAGCTTCATGAGAAAGATGTTTTTAACTTCACCCATAACTTGTCATTTTACAGGATAAGTCCATGAAAAGCCACAAACTACAATAAGTGGATCCCAAGCTGTCATGATAGCAAATCACACAACAGATGAGGTCACTCCCCTGTAGCTAGCTCCGCCAAGGAGGCCTGTTCCAGCCGGCGTTTATCAGTTTGTTTGTTTGTTTGTTTGTTAGCAAGATAGCTCGAAAAGTTTGGAGTGGATTTTCATGAAATTTTCAGGAAATGTTGACAATGGCACAATGAACAGATGGTTAAATGTTACAGAATGCAGTCATTGCTCCGTTTGTCCACTAGATGGAGCTCTGACTCCATTCAGTCCTTCAGTCCTCACCGCTGTCTTCTCAGTAGTGCAGGAGGAAGCTACAGCCAGGCAGCACCACAGGAGTGGGCTGAGCCGAGCTGCTGACGGATCAGTTCAGAACCACGTTGTGACGTTAACAAGGACTCAGCAGGTCTCCTGGTTCACATTAACAATGACTCAGCAGGTCTCCCGGTTCACATTAACAATGACTCAGCAGGTCTCCCGGTTCACATTAACAATGACTCAGCAGGTCTCCCGGTTCACTTTAACAATGACTCAGCATGTTTCGTGGTTCACTTTAACTCTCTTTGCCATGAGTCAGGACGACTGATGCATGCTTCGGTCATGCTTTTCATTTACGTTGCTCCAGTTGTGCTAACCTAGCTTCAGCTACTTCCTGTCTGTTTATGTTAGCAATAGCATCGCTGTAGTTATGCTAACCTAGCATAGCATTAGCTAACAGCTTAAAGCCAGTAAGGAACTGCAGAAATAATGTAAGTGTACAAAACAACTGTTGATCACTCCGTCAGCTCGTTATTAATGACATCAATGCTAAGTCAATGCTAAAGTTATGTTCTGGTTCTTCATGAAGCTGACAGTGTAGATAAATGAAGCATGACTTTAACACCTGCTGAAGATCACAACATGGTGGAGATGAGCTGCTTGGAGGAGGTCTGAGCTCTCAGAGGGCTTCTCTCGTTGTCGTTATGATGGGCTGTCAGAGGACTTGTCTTGGATAAGGGCTAGCCTAACAGGCTATGTATAAAAGCGTAATATGACAGCAGGAGCTGAAAGGACTGTGGCGTAACCTGCTGACTCTGTCCGTCTCTCACCAGATGATTGGTTGAAACTTACATGCAATTAACCATTTGAAAGAGGCCAAAGCGTCTCAGAGGGGAGATCTTGGTGTTTTTTTAGTGTTTTCACTTTTGTTTTCATTAGTATTATTGAACTCTTAATACTTCCTTACATGACGATAGTTATCTTCAGCATACACAGTGCCAGGTGAAATCCTGATGAACGTCTGACTCGTGTGCTGCTGCTGTCACAGGAGACCACCACAGCTCCTGGGTACATCTGCAGCTGCAACGCTGGCTGGGAGGGAGTGCACTGTGACCAGAACGTGGATGAATGCTCAAGCAGCCCCTGTCTAAACGGAGGAACGTGCAGCGACGGCATTAATGGATTCACGTGTAATTGCACCGCCCAGTGGACCGGCCCACTCTGCCAGACCCCACAGCAAGGTACCGGCTGGACAGAAACAAGTCATAACGGTTGGGTTGCTTTACGGTTCTTTCTGAAGCACCCAAAAGGCATTTTATCGGATTCAAGTCAGTAATCAGGAGTTTGTCTATAGAGTTGTGCCCTGTTCTCAGGCACCTGAGGGCGGTAATTCAGAGCTTGTTGAGGAGGTTGTCCAAGCAGTGCTTGTCTGTCTGAGTGTCTGTCATTTTAGAATGATGCTCACTGCAGCTCTGACTAGGGCTGGTTCTACATCTGCTGTTTCAGTTGGTCATTGATCTTCCTGAGCCATGATGCAGACATGCACAAAGTTCTGGTGTTTTCCAGCCGTCTGTATGAAGGCCCAGGTGTGCTCAGCGTAGATGTCGTTATTACAGATTCTCTGACTGGTCTGTCGGTGATCTTTTGTTCCCTTGAGTATACAGTCTTTGTTTTCGATTGGCCATAAGTGGAAGTGCTCTACATGTCAGCTGTAGAATAATGCACTTTTTAATTAGAATTACAAATGAGAAAGTCTGTAGTCATGTCTGTTGTGTACCATAATCTCCAGACTATTGAGGCACCTGAATATAAGCTCCACCCACTGACTTCAAACAGGAAACCAGGTGTGTGGCATGTCTATAAGCTGCAGGTGTCCACGTTGGAACATGAGATGTTTACACAGAAAGATGTTTGAACCTTTAATTAAATGCGTAGCGGTAACATCCACAGATACGTACCGTAGAGGCTTTTTTCTGAACACTTCCTGTAACACGGCTGGTTAAGGAAATAAAACTCCAGCAGCTACCAGGAAAAGTCACTGATGGCTATCTTCATCTTCCTCCTGCACTAAAACCACTAAAGTCGTCTTCTTCAGTGTCTTCAGGAGCTGAACAGCCTCAGAATCACTTCATCACTTCCTCAGTCTCTCTGTCGTCGTCGCTCTCAGCATCACTTTGGTCTCGAGGCGAATTCGTAAAAATCCATAAATTAGCCGCATCGTTGTTTAAGCCGCAGCGTTCAGAGTGTGTGAAAGAAGAAGCAGCTTATAGTCCAGACATTACGGTAAATGTTTTGCACAAGTTCTCTGTCACACAACCAATTACATGCACTAACCTAATTTAGTTACAGGGTTTTGTAGGTAGTACATCATATTATATATATAATGTGGGCATGGGTAGGGAGCAACAGTGTGCCTGACTTCTGGTTCTTTCTTAATGTAGATGGTGAATGTTCTGCTCTTCTACAGCACCGTTCTACCTCAGTGCTGCTCAAAGCGCTTTGCACTGTTTCTCATTCACCCATTCACACACATTCATCCACCAGCGGTGACAGAGCTCCATGCACGGTGCTGCTGCCATCAGGAGCAGCTTCAGGTTCAGCATCAACTTCCCAATTAAGGACAAGACCTGAGCCAGAGGCCCCTGATGTGTGGTTGCTTAGTCCTATGCAGCTTTAATTAAGATTTCAAGGTTTTCTCTCTTATGCCATGTGTGTCAAATATATATGACGAGGCACAGCTGCTAGTGATGGATGTGCTTTCATTGTATTTGCAGCAGGTCTAGTGCCATAAAGAACTGATGTAAATGTGACTGTGTGCTGCAGAATGTGGGGGTTACCTGACTGGCCCTGCAGGTTCCTTCAGCTATCCCAACAACCCAGGGCATGACGAGTACGATCACCAGGTCAGCTGTGCGTGGGTGGTCCGTCTTGACTCCAATCAGGTCAGTTGCTGTCTCTCCTACCGAGGTAAGGTCTCGTTTTCCTGTCCAGGTAGCATACAGCCAGCTTGTCTGAGCTTCACAGCTAAAAGCCCAGAGCCATGTGTACAGGTTCTCTCAGCTGATCGCACACTTCATGCAATCACATCACACATGGTGGCACAGTGAAAATAGTTTCAAACACATTTCCCCAATTTGGGGCGGCTGTGGCTCAGGTGGTAGGGCGGGTCGGTCAATGATCAGAAGGTCGGCGGGTCGATTCCTGTAACCTGTGTCATGGTCGATGTGTCCTTCACATTGACACTTCACCACCTGCCTGGTGTGGATGCGTATGGATGGACTGTTGAGGTGGTGGTCGGAGGGCAGGATGGCAGCCAGGCCTCTGTCAGTCTGCCCCCCCCAGGGCAGCTGTGGCTACAACCAGAGTTACCACCACCAGGATGGATGTGTGTGGATGAATACCTGACCGTGTTCAGCGTCGTTGGGTGTCTAGAAGAGCGCTGTATTAATCTGTCAACTATTAATTATTATAATTAGGCAACTGTTGAGCTGTGGTTTGGTCTTTACCATCTTCTGAAAATTGCCTCCGTCTCTGGAGCTGCATGTTTTCAACGTTTTGGTTGGTTATTTTTGTTAGTATACCATTACTGATGAGCGCTTGTTTGCTGAAAATGGCTGTTTTCAGGTCAGCCCCTTCTGACTAAACACAAGAAATGGATGTAATCGAGTAGCAAGACGACAAACTCCAACAGAAAGGCAGACATGAGCTTCACTGTCACTGATGAACGGCACTATGTTGTAAATCTGCCAGGTTGACCCTTTATTTTTGTGCTCTTTCCTCTAGATTCTGCGTATTACCTTTCCTTTCTTCCATCTGGAGAACAGCCCCAACTGCGTGTACGACTTCCTTCAGATTCATGATGGGGACAGCCCCTCCTCTTACATGCTTGGAAGATACTGCGGCCAGAACAACCCACCGGAGCTGCACAGCTCCCACAATGCCCTGTATTTCTGGTTCCGCTCCGACCACATCGTCAGTGCAGGTGGCTTTACAGTTTCTTGGCAGGCTCAGGACCCAGGTAGGGGCATTTCATCTGTTTTTCCAAAGACACCTCTGTAGACCACCACAGGGAAGTTGTGTTAGGGCAGAGATCAGGAGAAGGGCATACAATATTTCAGAAGTTTTGATTTTTACCAGGAGCACAGTGGCCTCTATAGCTATGGAAAACTGGCTGCACAGACAGACTGAGTAATCAAGACAGACAGGCTGGGCTGAAACAAGAACCTAGTGATGCTGCCAACAGAGCTTGAGAAGTCCTCTCCAGAGATGGAAGAACACACTTTGTCCACGTGTGGACGAGGCCTTAGACTTACACGTGGGTAACGGAGAGATGAGACAGGACGTATGAATGTTTTCATGAAGTAGAAAGAGATGCAGTTTGACAGCAGAACAATTTAACTGGTGTAGATAATGGATGGATGGATGGATGGATGTATAGATAGTGTCTTATCCAGGCCCTGAAATAACAACAACAAAAGCCATGTCGTGCTGTAGTCACTAGAAATGTTGTCAGCACACGTATAAACACATGTTACATGGAGTATATCAGTGACCTACCAGGAACACACACATTTTGTCTTCCTATGTTTGCTGAGCACACACAGCCTTGACTTCTGCCAGTTGGTTTTGGATGAACAGCGTTTCTAGCAGATGAAGTTGCTTTTGACAGACAAATGAATAACAGTCTGTTTTTCCTCTTAGTGTGTGGTGGTGAACTAAATGCCACCTATGGCAACATCAACTCACCTGGTTACCCTGGAAACTACCCGCCAAACCGGGACTGCTACTGGACAGTGAGCGTGGAGCCCGGCCTTCTCATTACCTTTGCCTTTGGGACTCTAAGTCTGGAACATCACGCTAACTGCAGCCATGACTTCCTTGAGGTGGGACATTCCAAGTGCATCTTGTATGTAAAATCTTTAACAGTGTCAGAGACCTGAGGACATCCATGAATCAGCAGCGTGTTGAAGCCGTCCGCCTGACAGACTGAATGCAGAAGCCCTACATGTAGCTTGTCCTTACACTTTCTGCTCTATTGTCTTGTGTGGCCAAACGCTGTAGATCCGTGATGGTCTTCTACCTGAAGACCAAGTTCTGGGCAAATACTGCAGCACAGCTTCACCACCCCCCCTGCAGACCACTGGCCCATCTGCATGGATCCACTTCCACTCTGACTTTAGTGTGACAGATCAAGGCTTCCACATCACATACACAACATCACCAGGTAAGGAACTGACCGTACCAAGTCAGGCAGCATGCACACGATGTCACAATGCAAACTACACAGCACCTCATCAGACCTGACACCTGTACTGTAACAAGCTGCTCCGCCTGTATGAGCCACATCCACCTAAGATGTGGTCAGCTCCGTTCTAAGACCCTGATGACATCAACTTGTGACGCCTTTCAGCTGTAATCTCATCCTGTTGCCATGGTGATGCATTGTTTGCCATGAAACGTGAGGCTGTTTTTGAGGTCAAGGAATGTGTTAAAAACATGTGTTTACACAAGTTCACCTAAATGTGGCACATGAGTCATGTCCAGACTCTTGGAGTCATACTGTACAGAAAGTAGAGGTACAGCTAACACGTTTCTACCATTTGTCGTATTACAAAGAAGTCCCTAAGTCTATCTCTACAGAAAGTGTTTCTGAATCTTGTGCACAGCTTTTGCCATTGGCCGTCATTTCACGTAGTATGTGTGAAGCAACACATGAGAAATTAAACCATTAAATTGACAATCTTGAATCACAGCCATAGCGCCACCTCCTGGCAACAGGAGGTCAGCCTTATGTGATAAACATGATCTGATTTACATTCTGTTTTCTATGATATGCAGCAGTGTGAGCTATAATTAGTGAGTGTCCTCTAGTGCCAGATCTCGTGTAACCCCCTTGTCCAACATTTCATAATAATCCCATCCTACTTGCCCACAAAATCCATCAACCTCAGCACACCCCAAGATGCAACAACCCAGTCTCTACTACTTGCATTTTTAATTCTAGTTTCAGTTTCCTGTGCCTTTACATACTGTCCTTTGAGTTTGGGACCCATAGCAGCAAGTATTTTAATTTGATCCCTAACAGAATAGAATAAAACTTTATTGATCCCTTCGGTGTAAACCTCAGAGAAATTGTTGGCAGTGTCAGTACCCTATTGTTTGGGTTCATGAGGATTCCTAACCCTGTGTGCTTTGTTTTAGGTGACTCTGGTTGTGGTGGTACATTCACAGAGAGTGAGAGCATCATCATTTCCCCCAACTGGCCCAACGACTATGCTCACAACCGCCAGTGTATCTATTTGATCAAGTTGCCCGAGGGTGAGAAGGTGGCGCTGAGCTTCACTCACATGAGTCTGGAGAGTCACAGCAACTGCACGTTTGACTATGTGGAGGTAGGGCTTCAGAATTACTCTGAAACTGTTTTCTAGGTGTCACAGACTTGGACGTGAAAAATCAAAGCTGTTTACAAATGAGGAAGAGATTTACTCATTGCTGTTGCAGAGTCACGTCCCTAACTAAGCCCCCTCATTACCCACTGCCTGCCAGGTGAACCAATCAGAACGAGTCTTAACTCTAACCCAGCAGCTGCTCCTGCTAACTCCAGAACGTTACAGCCATGAGCACAGCACACCAGATGTTCTGCTGTTGGACCACAAGACCCACTCGCAGCGTTTGAGGAACTAAAGACCCAGTGGATTACTTTTATTTTAATGTCACCACAACAGTAGAGAAATCCATAGCGTTAGCACGTTGTGTGGCGAATGTGGCTAATGGCACCATTAGCTTTGATGCTATGCCCACAGGTCACTGGGGACATTCAGAGGTGGTGGAAACTTTAATTTACTGCAGATTTACTGTGTTCTCATGGTGCTTGTTGTGCTTCAGTGCAGCCTAAGCTCAGGCCATGTAATGTGTGTTTGCCTCCCTCCTGCTTTCTGTGAGCACATTTGCTTCATTTGGGTACAGCCCAGTTCCCAATAGAGTTGTTCTCATCCACATATTTTTTGTTTCTGTTGTCAGACAGCAGATCACCAAGTTTCCTGTGTGTGATGCATAATAATATTGAAGGTCTGAAAATGTTGGAGAATCTACCATGCAAGTCTTGTTGAAATATATTTGGGCAGTAAGGGATTCCTGCATCAGTAATTAGGCGACTGTGTGTGATTCTGTGGATGCATGCAGGTAGGTATACAGTCATGGAAAACATTATTAGACCACCTTGTTTTGTTCAATTTCTTGTTCATTTTAATGCCTGCTACCACCAAACATATATAACCTGAAGAATACAGTGAACTAAAACTCAGCTGATCCTTCGTCCTTTCTGTCCTGTGTGACCTGCTTCAGCTTCATGTGTTCCCTGTAGGGTCCATAAGAGGC
>NW_007578502.1:85333-101859 GCF_000690725.1 Stegastes partitus | reverse complement strand
CCGTCTAACAGCTCTGGTTCTGGCAGCACAATGCCATAGCTGCTGGTGGAAGAACTTAGAACCAAGAAACCCTGGAACATGTCTGATACCAGCTCTGAAGTTAAAGTCTAATCAGCTGGTTTTGTTGTTATCAGTATATGTGTCCAAATGGACCTTTAGTGGTACCAGACGTTAAAATGAACAAGAGGTTGAAGAAAACAAGATGGTCTAATAATGTTTTCCATGACTGTATACAAATGTAAGTGGTTCTTTCCTCTGTTCATCTATCCTTCAGATTACCTCTAACTTGTTTTTATTTATTTGAAAAAAAACACTGATTTCCATTTGTCTGTCCTTCTCCACCTCCAGGTACGTGATGGCAGTCTGGAGACTGATCCTCTGATAGGGAAGTACTGTGGGAGCTCCCTTCCAGCTCCGATGCTCTCATCCTCCAACTATCTGTGGATCCGCTTCAGGTCTGACAGCGCTGTGGCTCACGCTGGCTTCAGGGCGGTCTACACCGTGGGTGAGACGTCAGACATCTATGTGACATTTATGTGTTGTTTGTTCAGTAATGCTTAGCCTTGATGGGGGACATTACACTTTTTTGTTTAACAATGGTTTCATGTTTCTCTCAGGGTGATAATGAATAAGCTGTAATACTTGGGAGTGCCTCTAAGTCTCTGAGGTTACCAGATCCAGCATCTCACTCATTACTGGCCATCACAGTTTCATAGTCGTGCAGAACAGACCGATGATGTCACTGGGCTTTATTATGTCTTACTAACGTAAACTCTGTTTTGTTTTGAGGCTTATAGATAATAGACTTTGCAGTCCGTGCAGGCCATTACCATATACCACCACAGTTCTCTCTCCTGCACTGGAGACCTTGATGTTTGCTGTTAGGTTGTGGATTTAGTTGCTTATTACACATTTGCTGTGGCTAGAGTTGTCCAGCGGACCTACCAGTCAGAGTCAGGGGGAAGGAAAGTAATACATATTTTACTGTAGAAATGTATTTTAAAATGTTTTATATGAATATGTTGTGACAGCACAAGAAACCAAACAGAACCAGGGTTAGGACAAGAGGGTGGGTCAGGGGGAGCTACTGCTGCTCAGATGTTACAGCCTGCATGGTGTTTGCTGACCAGCTTTGGCTACTTGTGCAGTTGGTCCAGGGGATGTTGTGAGGCCATGGACGGCCTCCACCAGCTTAACATGGATGGCAGATAGTTTCATACTAAGACAATCTCATACTGACTAACCATAACCCTAACTACAGCTGGATGCACTGTGCAGAGGACATGGTGGGAGATGTTAGGAGTCACTAGTGTCACTGATGTGAGGATCAGGGTGAAAAGTGTCCTGAGAAGTTTTATTTAAAAATAACTCCACACACAAAATCCTGCTGTTTGACAAGAAAGGAGGAGAATCAGGGAACCATAATGACATCATTGATCACAGATCCATGGGAAGGTGTGATTCAGCTCAGTCCAGGGTGTATGACATTTCATTAGCCACCTCCTGCCCTTCCTGTCCCCAGCTTGTGGAGGCGCTTTGTCTGGGACTGGCCAGCTTCACTCTCCTTACCACCCCGACGCCTATCCCCACAACAAGGTGTGTGAGTGGGTGATCAGCCAGCCACAGGGCTACGTGGTCACGCTGAGCTTCCTGTCCTTTGACATTGAAGAAGCCCTCTGCCTGAATGACTTTGTTGAGGTAAAGTCATTTACACCATCAATCTGTTCGTACTGCATCTTGTTGTTCTCGTTCCTCTTGTCGTCTTCTTCTTCCTTTGGTTAGAATTATTTCAATGTGTGAAAAATAATGACGATGAGGCCGTGTGGGTCTAATGTAGTTAATATTCATGTTTAGTATAACCTGTCCTTGTCCTCAGTCATGTATAACCAGGGTGGGAAGTAACTGAAGACATTTAGTTTGGGACAAATGTCAGCTACGTGTTCTGTTCCATGTTCTGCTCCACAAACACTGCAGCCTATGAACAGGAAAGAGTGTGACATGACACCGCTGGGCTGGTTTTAACAACAACATGCTTATGGGGAGAGTAAGTCAGAAGTTACCTGCAGAAGAACAACTTCTTGTGATGTTTTGGATGATTGTCCAGCAGTCTGTGTCATCAGCTTACTGACATTGCTAACGTGCAGAACCCCTTCAGATCCAACAAGCAGACAGCCTGACATATTCAGGAGCTGTCTTGATCACCCACATTTCAAATGCATTTAAACTTGCTGTTTGTTCTTGACCAGGCCATTCCACAACCCTGAATTCATTCCTTTGAAGCCATTCCTTGGTGGATTCAGTCTCATGTTGTTTCTAGGTGAGGGATGGCTCCACATCCAGCTCTCCTTTGCTGGGCACGTTTTGTGGAGCTGAGATTCCCCCCAGGCTCCAGACTACTCAGAGATTTATGTACATCCAGTTCAAGACCGACTCCTCGATCAGCAACCACGGCTTCGATGCAGTCTACGGCTCTGCCATAGAGGGTAGGAGAACCAGTATCAGTGTTTGTCAGACACTTCACACTGACTGCAGTCCTTCATTCCAGAACAGTGTCTCGTATGTTCACTGCACATGATGTGAAACAGTGGTTCTGTATGTTGGCTTACGGTGAGAGGTGTCCTTTTATTTGGTTTTACTGCTTGTCTCGCTCAGTCCCATCCTGAAATATACACTTTCAGCTTTAGTCTGTTTGAAGGAACATTTCTGGCTTTTTTGATCCTGGTTGACATGTTCTTTTCTCTTTTTCTTCAGACTATTGGTAGTCATTGCACTGTTTTACATTTTAATATGGCAGAGCATCACCGATGTGCAAGAAGAAACAAAACAAAACAAAAAACAACCCAAGAAATCAAATAAACAAGAATCCTGAAAATGCGTTCTGTGGTCGTTTAGATCCATGATGTAAAACCAGCACGACGTGTGTGTCAGAGGTCGCCAAGCTAGAAGTAGCCACATGAGTGAAATAAGAGGAGGGGAGAATAAAACGGAGCTTGTTCATTACATGTGAGCTCTCTCACCACAGGTCTGTGCAGGTGTTTCCTGTAACACAGGAAACAGTCTAACCCACCCAGGTAGAGCTCAGAGCAGCGCGCTGGCTGGACCGGTCACCAGCTCTAAGAAGTTTCTCTGATGCGGATTCAGACTCTCAGCTGAAGGCGGGTGTTATATCTGGAAACCAGTGCAGCTGTACCTCATGATGCCACAAAGTGAAACTGTACAGTTACAGCAGGCAGACTGTGTGCGTTGTCATGGGAACATACAGGCGTTCAGCTGGTAATGAGGAAAACGCACAGACATGTTTCACTTCTTGTGATTATAAATGGTAAAGTCCTCTCAGCTCTGAAGGACGCATCAGCCAGAGGTCCGGTCAGACGCCTCCTTTAGCCTGATGAAGGAAACCAGGTTTCCACTGAAGGCTGATGACCGCCGTCGTCATACCCGCTGTCTCTGACTGGGGATTTAGGTTCTGTCAAGCCAGCCATAGAAAGCCTGGATATGTCAAACTAGCTTTGAAATGGTCCCCTCCCTCTTGCTCAGGTGTCCTGTGGAAAGCATCAAACCAAACTGTCCTGTACTCACATGCATTCAGTGGCAGGACGAGCCTCCCCACAACATGGACGCCTGCTTCACTGAAAAAGATGTGAAAACAAAAAACATGGCACAATAAACCATCCAGTTGGTTTAACAAGAACACGTTGTGACTCAAGTGGAGCATACAAGCAAAGCTGCAGACAGCCACTAGTTGAGCTCTACATCCTGCATGGAACATCTTTATCATTCAGTCACTTCCTCCAGTGCAGAGCTTTACACACAGAATCTCCTGTCTATGTGTGTTGACCTCTGATGTTGTCTTCCTGGTGCCAGGCTGTGGGGACACTCTGAGCAGCCCTTCAGGCACCATCACCAGCCCTGGCCACCCCACCAGCTACCCCCACGGGGCCAACTGTACTTGGTACATCAGTGTTGTCCCCGGCCACCTGATCCGGCTGTCGTTTGACTCCTTCAACCTGGAGTACCATGATAACTGTAACCTTGACTACCTCGAGGTCTACGACAACGGCACTGTGCAGACGGGACACAAAATCGGCAGGTAGGTGTAACAGAGACAGAGAGGAGGGATTCCTGTTGTTCTTTGTTATACCAGAAAATCCCACTGAGATCAGAAATCCTGTTTCAAACCCTGTGAGGCTGGCAGCTGTGCACACTCACAGCGTATTAACATGTATATAACACTGAGCTGTGTAACGTGGTGCCCTCTGAAGAAAAACAACCACGTTCATCGTCTCCATGTGCTGGAAACCATCAGTAAGTACAGAATGTCTCACATTAGATCGTTGTGCAGATTATTCCATGTCCAGGGTGAACAACAGAAATCCGTTCAAGTGTGGGTGCGTTAAACCAACGACGTGGAGGAGCGTAGAGCTGCCAGAGAATATCCACGAGCACTTTATTAGGAACACACGAGTGTGAGCTTGTTGAAGGCGCTTATTCACGTCTGTTGTTTGTTCTGACATGTGGAGGGAAATAGGTGCTCTGATAAACACAGATGAGCATGGATTGGTCATCGGGTTAGGGTTTCTGAAGTATATGCGATCAAGTTCAAGAGCAATCTATTATTTATTATTAAAGTAAGTCAGAGCATCTGATCACAGTGGCAGAGATCCACAGAGGGGTCTGAACACCTTCTAACATGTTCTAGCTCTCATTAGGAACATTACCAAGGTCAACAAACAAGATATGTCAGTTTCATTTATGTACAGTTAAAGCCACGTCATAATCGTGTGCAAACAGTCCTGGTGTGAGTCCTTGTGACGACTGCCTCTGTTGTGTGTGCAGGTTCTGTGGACGTTCGGTGCCGCCGTCCATCACCAGCAGCGACAACCTGCTCACCCTGCTGTTCGTGTCCGACAAAAGTCTGAACAAAGAGGGCTTCTCTGCCACCTACGTCTCCATCGACGCCAGCACAGGTACACACATTGCTCACATAGTTCTTCTTTCAGGTTTTGGTGAGCACATGAGAGACTGTCAATCATTTTGGGCCACCAAAGATCCGTCATATGCTCAGGTTCTCCTGCAGGATTTACCATCCTGTACAAATAGTCACATCTGGCTGAGAAGGCCATGTTCAGGATGGCATTAGGACAGCTTACAAAAGGTATTACAGTACATTCTGAAGAAACGTAGCGGATATTTGGTTAGTAAGAAGTATGTTTAAATAGGATGTTGTTCGCCACTGCCTCACTCATACATGGCCGTTAAAGAAGACATACGAGAGGCTTTAATAACGACATCAGGTGATGCTGTAACGGTACGCTGTGATGCAGAAATGAAGAAACATTTACAAGATTGATTTTGAGCGACACCACAGAGCCGTCTGTCGGTCCACATTGTGCTTGAGTGGGACGTGTGAAGCTGGAGCCTCCACCCAGCGCTGTGGGAGGATCACATCAGAAGCTTGTACAGCAGCAGCGGTACTGGTGTGATCAGCCATCTCCAGTTTGCAGCATTTTCAGAGCGCCACATTTTGGTCTTTTTCTGAAATGATCCCATGCTTGAGGTGGTTGTGGGTGAGCTCTTTGAGCTGAAGCTTGTTCTCCAGGGAAACCCATACTTTGACTGGTTGGCATTGTGCAATGTGCTGTTGTTGTCCTGAATGGTGTCGGCCCAGCTCACCAAGGACCCCAAAAGAACCCCAAATCACCCAAAATGGCTGCCGTTGCTTCAAACTCAACAGTGTACTTCGTCTGGTCCGTGGAGACAGATCTTAGGTGTTGTTGAGACACATACAGAATGTACTGTTTTGGACAGAACAGGAGCATATGACTGATGCAACGTCATTTCTTTACCTTTCTCTCTCATCAGACTGTGGCGAGTCCTTCACCTCCCCGACAGGGTCCTTCAGTTCACCCAACTACCCAAACTACTACCCCAACAGCAGAGACTGTATCTTCAAGATTACAGTACAGGTCAATATGCAGATTCTTCTGAACTTCACAGAGTTTGAGTTGGAGGGCTCCCCACCTTCCTGCAGCTATGACTTTGTGGAAATCAGGTGAGGAAAGAATTAAAGTGGTAACATCTGTCTGTCTTTTGAAAGTGGGTCGGTCAATGATCAGAAGGTCGGCGGGTCGATTCCTGTAACCTGTGTCATGGTCGATGTGTCCTTCACGTTGACACTTCACCACCTGCCTGGTGTGGATGCGTATGGATGGACTGTTGAGGTGGTGGTCGGAGGGCAGGATGGCAGCCAGGCCTCTGTCAGTCTGCCCCCCCCCCAGGGCAGCTGTGGCTACAACCAGAGTTACCACCACCAGGATGGATGTGTGTGGATGAATACCTGACAGTGTTCAGCGTCGTTGGGTGTCTAGAAGAGCGCTGTATGAATCTGATCAATAAAGTCTGATCACATACTGGAACATAGTGTGCATACAACACAAATCAGATCAGTACTTCTCATTAAAGCCTTCTTAATCAGACGGTTCTGATGTATAAAAAAGACGTCGTCTAGTCAGAGAACCCAGTTTGATGCAGACCCAGCTCATAGTTTTAAATGGTTTATTACAGAATTAAAGAAACAAGTACACAGAACCAGATAACTCAAGGAGGGCAAGAACCTAAAGGGAATTACCCTGAAGCTGAACTAAAAGCCCCAAAGACACAGCAGACAACTGGACTGGCAACACTTAGCTGCTGAGGTTCAGGGTCTGGTCAGGGCCATCAGAGTCCGGGAGGGATTCAGGGGCTGGAGGTCAGAATCAGGATCCAGGTCAGGCAGGGCAGAGCAGGACCTGGAGCCAGCGCCTGGAGCAGGAGTCCAGGGTCCAGCTGTATCCAGGAGGCCAGAGGAGCTGGTCTGGGTGGAGTGGGGCTGTGGCAGGAGGCTGGTCAGGGAGCTGGAGGCAGAAGAGCTAGATCAGGTTTTACTGAGTGGGCAGCAGAGTCGACACTGGAGGTCCGAACCAGCAAGTGGAGGATTATGTGAAGCTGTCTCCACTCCTGCAGGCAGCACTCAGCCACGAGCAGGACAGGAGAACTGTCCAGCAGACAGCAGCAGGAGTCCTGACAGACGTAGCCGGTTCTGTTTTGTGGTCCGAGGGAGGATGAGGCTGTATAGATGGTGGATGGATGGTGGATGACCGTTTCCTCTAGAATGAAAAGAGGAATGAACAGCTGATTAAAGGCTGCCCGCCACAGCTGAGCCTGTTGGCAGTTTCCTGGTGTCTGTTTGAAACTGTGACATTAGATTAGATTAGATTAGATAGAACTTTATTGATCCCTCTAATCTGATGCTATGAGGTGTGTGATACACAAGATGTAAGCCTGTCTTCACCCAGACCGCTGATGTTTGAACTTCTGCTGTCTTTGAGCAGAGATGGCGGCTATGAAACATCTCCCCTGATTGGTAAGTTCTGTGCCAATCAGAAGCCTCCAGTGCTGGCGTCCCATAGCAACCGTTTGTGGATTAGGTTCCGCTCTGATGCTGGAGTCCCACTCCGTGGATTTGTTGCCCACTGGGACGGAACACAAACCGGTAAGAGGTTTTCTGACCTGCAAGTTGTTCCTTTACTGCCCTAAACTGCTGGAAATGCTGCAGTTGTTTAATGAACAGCTCCTCTAACGTCAGAGTTTAGGTCCTAGAAGTGTCTACGTCATTAAGTATGCTCTCATATATTAGCATTGTTTCATACACATTATTCTGTAAAGCTGTCAGGAATGCCCCCCATCCATTTCCTACATGTGTTGTTCTCACTCACCAACCCGATCAGGCAGCAGCTCCTGTGTCACAGCTTCAGGATGTAAATCAGGCTTGTTGACCAGTCGCTGCACACAGTCCAGTATAGCGAGCCTTCAATGCCTTTAATGCCTTTAGTCTCCATCAGCGTCTGTGTGCATCCGCATTATACACACATTTCTTTAAAGCATCACTGTCAGCACAGCACAAATATGACCTGCAAAGATTCTGACATCAGAAAAGGCCCGACACTGACGATGACTCCGTGTTGAAAAACCATGAAAAGGGAACTTTTTCTAGGCTCTGTAGGGGAGGACCGGACGGGAAACGCAGTCCCAGCACCAGCACTGATCCGCACACATCCACAGCTTCACATAACAACTTTCTCATTGACTTTGCCTCCATTTTCACATCTTGCATGGACCGGAGCTGCTGATAAACACACAACTTACAGAGTCTGGAGCAGGGCAGCTTAACGAGACTCAGTCATAATGAAAGCTGTCCAGGTTGTCGACCAAACAGCTGAAATGTAATCTGTTGCTTCCAGCTGTGTTTTACAAGTCTTTCCTCTGAGTTTTCTTTTTAAATTCCTGCAGAGTCAGACAGCAGTAGGATCCATGTTAGCATCTCCAGACAGACACTTGTGGATATGTACATGTTATATTTATTTAAATTGTTTTATGTTCCTGGATCCTGGAGAGACGCTCTCATCCTGCCTGTACTGCTGTGGATGTACAGCAGCTTGACAGTACAGTGGATTTGATTTGATCTTAATTACATGGAACTATAATATTTTTCCCCGTATGGAGACAGGAGTGATGAGGACCACATGGAGTCTACCAGCTGCTTTCACACCTTCAGCTGGCTGTCACGCCGAGTCCAGACCTGTTGCTGTCGATCATGTCACACATGGGCAGACTTTCAGTCCTAAAGAAAGCTTAAATAAACTAGATCAGTGAATTATTTGTTAGATTTCCTCTTTTGCTCATTAGTGTGCTAACGTCCAGCTCAGCGGTATGACCGCTGACTCTCCGTCACTGTGATGGGACGGCCTGGCGCTACTGTACGAAGACCTGTGTCTGACTGACAGAAGGCCGTCTCTGCAGCAGACTCATGTCTAGAAAAGGCCTTTTCCTCTGTTTTTGTATAAAAAGAAGAAGAAAGAAAAGAAACAGACCAGTGGAAGAAGAGTACTCAGCTGTTTGGGTGTGTGCCCTGAGCTGGAGGTTGTCTTCTGGACACCGTTCTACATTATACGTATACATTCAGTGAACCTACAGCCCAGTATGATACGTATTCACAGTTATACTCTCAGTAGCACTTCCTGTTTCTCTTTTTGAAAACAGGACAATGTAAGAATAAAGCGTGTGAATTTAGCAGGTCGGTTTCTTGGAATCAGTACTGAGCTGTTGCCTACTTTCTTCTCCATCTCACATTTCATCGTCCTCTCCAATCGGCTTCATTCCTTCCCAGGCTGTGGAGGGGTTCTGACCACTGCATCTGGAGCACTGTCCTCTCCTAACTACCCCCTGCCCTACCACCCTGACACCGAGTGCTACTGGACCATTAGGGCCAGCCAGGGCAACCAAATTCAACTCTCTTTTTCCGATTTCGAGCTGGAGTCCAGCAACGGTTGCTCTTATGATTACCTGGCTGTGAGTAGCGAACCCACGTGGATGCATTCTGCAGTAGTGCAAGCTGAGTCCTACGGCTGTGATGTGCTTGTCAGTAGACGTTGTGTCGCCCTGTGTGTGTCTGTTCAGGTGTATGACGGCGACAGCAGCAGCGCTCCAGGCCTGGCCACGCTGTGCGGCAACCAGCTGCCCGCTGCCATCAGCTCCTCTGGCCATCAGCTCTACCTCAAGCTCCGCACAGACAGCACCGTCAGCACTGGAGGCTTCGTCGCTTCGTACATCTCCAGTAGGAACACACACACAGCAGATGTTGTCAGATTGCAACTGAGATGTGAGCTTGCTTTACGTTTTTTCTCACTGTGCTGTTCGTGAGCGTGTGGTTCCATCTGCTCCTAGAATGCCTCGGCATCCTGATCTCAGGCCGGCACAACGGCGTGGTGGAGTCACCCAACTTCCCTAACGACTACCCAGACTACTCCCAGTGCAGCTGGACCATCCAGGCCAGCAGTGGAAACACCATCAACTTCACCTTTACTGCCTTCCAGCTGGAGCCTGTGTCCGCCAACTGTACCTACGACTACGTCAAGGTAGGCAGCTGCACACCGCCTGCCAGCACCAAGGACTGACCTGGACTGACAGCAAGCCTGCTGTCTTTAGATATGTTCTGGCTTTGGACAGATTTGGTCACCTGTCCAGCTTCTTGTTGTTTACCCAAACTGAAGTTAAACAGCAGAGCCTGAATGTGCCATTATGAACCAACAAAGAGACGTTAACTCAGGAGAACAAACATTTTGACCAAATAGTTGTTTGCACACTCGTGTTCTTCATCATGTTTCTTGTCATACTTGAAGTGACTTTACTCTCTACTCATACATCTTTCTCCAAATGTTCCCGTCCTAGCTCTATGATGGGCCCAACCAGCAGGCTCCTCTGATTGGTACATTCTGTGGATTCACGCCACCACCAGCCAATAGCAGCACAGGCTCCGCCCTCACGCTGGTGTTCCACACGGACTCCCATTTTTCCATGTCTGGCTTTCAGATGATGTGGTACCAGAACGGTAAGAGGGAGAGGCCAGACGAGCCGGACCAACAGATCTTACTGTCGAAGATTTTAGAATTCAAACTGTCCAGTGAGAAAATCTTCTGTCAGCAACACGGACATGAAGTTATCAGCTGAGGCCTGTGTTGTTCTTAGTTCTATACACATGTCACATGACGTCACTGAGCAGTACTGACCACGTTATTAACATTTTTTATTTTCACAGTGAAGTAAACCTACATGGTACAAACATAATCATGTTTAGAAATCTGTATTTTTAACGTGTAAATAACAATAATTACCAGCTCTAAAGGTTAAAATGAGCAGGTTTAGAGGTTTAGATAGCATTTTGAATCTCTTATTTAATGTTTTTTGTTTCAGATTTAATTTGAAACCAAAATTAAAATTGAACAAAACCGTAGATTTGGTTGAGGTCTGTACGTTCTGCAGCGGTCGACTTACTTTACGCCTCATTTCTCACAAGCTCAAGGACCAAAGTACTTCTGATTCATAAACACTGATCTGAGAACATAAACCTTTCAGGCAGATGGAATAGTGCATGATGACGCCAGACAGCCGGGCTCATTGTGACACATCTGCAGACTGTGGGTGTGTTTCTGATGGTTATGTCCTAATAAAATAGCTCAGGATCAGTTTCTGCGGTTGCAGGAGGTCTCACTGTTTTTGGGTATTGGTTTGGACAGCTGTAGTGCTTTATCACATTTCTGTTGCATCAAATAAAAAACTATACTTGTTCATTTATTTTTGACTTATCTGAGGATCTTTTCAGTCCCAGTGGTCCTTCATCAGCCAGTTGCTCGTCACAGTTAACTGTTGGCTGAATACATTAAGGGACTGAGGCCTCATTCACTACACAGCTGGGTGAGAAAATAAAGATGTAGGAGCACGAAGAAGCAACTGAGATAACAACGAATATGAAGTTACTGAAGGCAAAAGTAGTAAAATAACACAACCATTACAGATAGTTACAGCTTTGAAGCCTCCAAACAAATAGAATAGAATAAAACTTTATTGATCCCGTCGGTGTAAACCTCAGAGAAATTGGTGTAATCAACTGAATCCAGAACAACTGGAGACAAAATAAGACATTTAAAACCTAAATTGCCCCAAAAATAAAATGATTGAAACGAGTGAAGCTTTAGATTGTTCTGCGGGTTTTTCCAGGTGGCAGGTGTACAGCGACTAACGCTCAGGAAAACAGCAAAGCCGATGTAATCCGATCATTTGAGTTTGCAAGTGCCAGCATTACAAGACAACAGTGAAGTAGGAGGTCAAACACATGAGAGCAGATGGCTTGGGACTGAAGGCTTATTGGACCACTCTGCACATTGAAAAGCATCCTAGAGGTACCCAGCATCTGAAAATGGGCTCATGTTTGCTCCACAGGGTGGAGTGAGAGCAGGCTCCCCGAGCAGGACGGCTGCTCGTCTTGGTTGCATTTCACACCCCTCCCAAACAGTGCTTGCAGAAATATGGTCTGCATAGCATGACTTTGGTGAAGCTTCATTCTCTGATCAGATTCTACATACAGCCTTTCATATCCGCTCTCAATAACCTCAACAAAAATGACCATTTTTCCGAAAATGAGCTGTGATGTCCACTTTAAATGCTCAGCAGTTCTTGACCATTACTATTAGAAGTATTGTCCATCCATTGTCTGTACACCGCTTAATTCTCACTAAGCCCGCAGGGAGGCTGGAGCCCATCCCCGCCTAAATATATATAGTCAGGTTTGGAAAACGTCTTTGCACATCCAGTGGGACAGTTCAGCAGGTCATTATTGACTCCATGTGTCTGTGCAGGTTGTGGCGGGGACCTCTCTGGCCCCAGCGGCTCCCTCAGCAGCCCAGGCTACCCAGACCGGTATCCAGAAAACAGAGAGTGTTTCTGGTACATCGTCACATCGCCGGGCAGCAGCATCACCCTGACTATCCATGAGTTTGATGTGGAGTTTCACCAGGACTGCAACTATGACGTTCTAGCAGTAAGATACATTTCTCGTTGTAGGTTTTGGCTAAAAACACTCTTTTGTCCTGATGTCTGGAGCATCATTCATGAAAACTGCGTTGTCCTGATGAAGCGGATTTTTGCAGCACTGCTGCTGGGAGTCAGACGTTCACATTTCATTTGTGTAGTTATGCATTTCTGGGACTCACATGAAATGTACATGATGGAGCACAATGAGAGTCTTCACCAAGACCTGGATCCAGGAAACAGCAGAAAAGAACGTGACACATAAAAATACCGTAACGAGCTTCCACCAAATGAGTAAAAACCCAAATTGGTGGATCTCATGTAGTCAACTTAGAACCGAACCACGACCTGGTAGTCCAGCTGATGCCATTAGGTTGATTTAAAGAAGAGATGTTTTGTTTTGAGTCCAGCTCTTCGTACATGTTTTATTAGTTTCACGCTGTCGTCTGCCTGATGGAGGCCAAGTGTTGCTTGAATACATGTCTGACTCTCCTACGCACCTGCCTCGAGAAACACATCCTTCAGAATACATTTGTTATGACCTTAATAAAATCAAGTGAGCATCTTTGGCCACGGCCTTCTGACCACGACTGTTGACCTTCCCTTAGGTGTATGGAGGTCCGGACACATCAGCCCCTCAGCTAGCAAAACTCTGCAGCACCACATCCAACCCGATGCAGGTCTCCAGCACTGGCAACCAGCTCACAGTGCGCTTCAAGTCTGACGCCTACGTCAGCGGTCGAGGATTCAATGCAAGCTGGGCTGAAGCCCCAGGAGGTGAGTTAGGGTTATACCTCTGGCCACTTTACCATAAAGTACCACACAGGGACTGCATCGGCACCGTAGGGGGGCAGAGGGGTAACATGAACGTCTGACATTTAACAAAAAAGAAGAAGAAAGCATGATCTGTCTTTTAAAGGCAAATTGACGCTGTAGTGTTTCTGCAGGCATGTACTAATAGCTCAGGATACCGCCACCACCGTCACCAGTGGCAACACAACAAAGACGAGGCGTACGGCTGTCAGTCCTAGTAACCTCGAGTCGACTGTCTTTGTTCCTGCAGGCTGCGGAGGTCCCGTCACAGCTCCATCAGGAGAGATCCACTCTCCTTCGTACCCTAACAGCTATCCCAACAACGTGGACTGTTCGTGGGTCATCATGGTGGATCACAGCCATCGGGTCTTCCTGAACTTCACAGACCTGGACGTTGAATATCACAGCAACTGCTCCTTCGACTACATAGCAGTAAGTGACTGTTTTAGGTTTAGTTCACAAATCCAACACCTGCCAATGTCAGATACCATGACAAAGAAGCCCTAGTGTTACTAAATGCAGGTTGCTTGTCCAGGTCACTCACATAAATCTACTGAAGCAGCAGCTCTCCAGAAGCTACAGGTTACTGACAAAGACCAGAACAGTCGGTAACTCATTTATCAATGTGCTTGTCTTCAACAATGGTGCTCAGCTTTTATTTGGGGATGAAAAACATTACGTCATAATCTAGAAATATGACATTACATTGTAGTTTCTGTTTTATCATAAAGAACAGGTCATCAGCCACTGGTGGTAGTTTTATAGACAAAAACCGAACAGATTCAAGGGCATTGAGTCAAAGCATCTCTGTGTCCCTCACCTTCCAGCCTCTATTTGATTGGGTTTTTGAAATGAGAGTCCCAGCATGTAGGTAAGGTGGAGCTTGTTAACTAGTGGGGCTCCCAGCATACGGTGGAGTGGAGGCAGCCTGTCTAGTGAGCGGGAATGCTTTCACCAAGCAAGTGTCCTGCTTTGGCTGAGTAACGGCCGAAGCTTGCCATGAAACTGCCTCTAACTGTTCAACTTAGAAACGAGACAGTGAGCTTGTTATCAAGTCCACTGTGCCACATGGAGGTAGTCAGCAGGCATTGCTTCCAAAGTGCAGCATAGAAACACAGCTTTTGATTGTAAGACCTGCGTAGTGTTACTAAGACTAATACGTATCTGTGTAGATCTATGATGGTCCAACAGCATCGGCGCCCATACTTGCCCATGTGTGTGGCAGCAGTGTTCCTCTCTCCGTCACCTCGACCCAGAACACCATCTACGTTCGCTTTAGGTCAGACGGTACCAACAACCGTCGTGGATTCAGTGCTCGTTTCTCTGAGGGTGAGTCTTCTTTAACCTCCTTGCTTCAGTCAGCTGAACACGACTGTAAAGTTCAATGTGTTCCTCTGTCCTTAATCCATGACTCCCTTTTAATACTCACGTGTACCATGCTCTAGTTTTATCAGTCCAGGCATGAAGAGGATGCGTACCAATGAACTGTGAAGTGCACAAAAGAAACATAGACGGTCCTTTAATGACTAAGATCTGATTTAGAGTCGGAGCATTAGACCCATGTCCACAGAGCACTTTAGGTGACTGTCATAAACAAACCACATTAACACTCCTCCACTATTCACAGTGTAGACGTATCATTTACATAATAGTATGGTTCATTCAAACCCTGTCTTTGATCATCAAACTAGACATGAACAGACTGGGATGTTGTGATAAACGTGACATTTGAACACAGTCTGCTACAGCCTGCAGCTGCACTGCACATGTTTGGTTCCTACATTTACAAAGCAGTCAGTTAACATAACAATAAATCAGGACTAAGCACAGCCAGCTATTTCCCCATTAAGAAGTATTTCTGCTTCATTCAGTCTACATGATTCTCATTAAGTTCTTACCTGTAGTCAGCCTGTGTTCCATCGTAGGTGTAGCAGTCACCTCAACCTGCACCTTGTGGTGACCGTAGACCAACAATGCACACCAGAACCTCATTTGTCTTACAGCTTGTGGAACCACTATTGTGGCAGACGATGATGGTGGAGCCATTGCATCACCGCGGTACCCAGCAGCATACCCACCCAATCAGAACTGTAGCTGGATCATCAGAGCACAGGAACCATGTGAGCTGCCATCACACCACAAAAACCTTTTTGTTCTTCACATGTTGCTGTGCATGAAATGTTCTGGACGACTAACCGATGACTTTTCCTTTGTGGCTAGTCAACCATGTGACTCTGTCATTCACTGACTTTGAGTTAGACATGGTCTTCTCCAACTGCTCACACGATGCTGTGGAGATCCTGGATGGAGACAACTACCAGGCACCGTCCATAGGTGGGTATTCTTTATCTGTGTTTACTGCATGCGTGTGCAGCACGTTGTTGCTCCATCAATCTGTCACGCTGTGGGGACCCTCCAGTCTCTTTGGAGACATGATACAGGTCTCCTACTGGATGTCATTAAATTCTGGTACAAAGGTTTGGTTCATGGCTCGGTTTCAGGTAGGATTAGGGTTCAAGGTTGGATGGTTTCCAGAAAATGAATCAATGTCCTGGTCAGAACAATTGGCACCTGTGAATTTAAGTGCACACATCAGAAGCTTTTCATAAATAAATGCAAATTAAGCAGTTTTCTGTAATTACTAACCATCAATAAGATGTCCAAAGTTATTGGACAAGAACAAGACTAAGAAATGCATATATTAAATGTATACTGGACACAGCCAGTGCCATCTTTCTGATGAATTTAAATTAGCTTCTAAAACTTAACATGAGCAGGATTAACCAATAAATGATGTGTTGACTACATTAGGGGGCTGATTGTTTCCAATTTCTCTTTTGGCCTCGACAAGACGTCTGTCTGAGAAGGCCTGGCCACTCCAAAAACTGCAAAGCATTTGTCAAAGATCTTGAAATCTCTTTTTCAACGTATTCTAATGTTGTCAGGAAATCCACTGTCGTCTACAAGCTTCAGGCTGGACTGAGCAACAGGAGCCGTGGTTTTAGCTCATACCACACACTGCAGTAGTGGTGCATGCATGAAGACTGAGGAGAACAAAGGGAAATGCTTTACCCAATGTCAGAAGACTGGCTTTGAGGTACAAGCTGTGGGTCTTTCAGCAGGACAACGACCCAAAGCTCACATCCGGTATCACAAAAGACTGGTTAAAAGAAAACATCCATCCATCCATTATCTACACACCGCTTAATCCTCACTGGGGTCATGGGGGGCGGAGCCTATCCCAGCTGACTCAGGGTGAAGGCAGGTTCACCTGGACAGGTAACCAGTCTATCACAGGGCTACACTTAGAG
>NW_007578502.1:76470-84919 GCF_000690725.1 Stegastes partitus | reverse complement strand
AATTTACACATCTGAACAAATCTTACAAGTGTTCCTTTTATTATGACACAAGAATTATTCAAATAGACCTTGTGGTTGCAGAGATATACTGTTTTTATTATGGGTATGTAATTTTCGAGCAAAGGCCTGAAAAATAGCTCAGGGCTTAAAGGGTCAATAAAATCAGGAAAAGCTCTCCGATAAAAATGTGTTTTAAGAAGTGCCTTAAAAGAGAGCACAGACCTGATTTCCTCCATTCTCCACATATAATTAAAGAATTTTCACTAAGTATTTAACCAAGTATTTTTATGCTTGCTAGCAGTTTTCTCTCTAAACTCTGCTTATTAGGTAGAAAAAATGAGACGTTTGAAAGTAGCACTTGTTACAGAAGGAGACAGCAGGAGGCCTCTGTCTTTTCTGACAACACAATTAAACCAGATGACACAAACGATCATGAGCTGAGGCCACTTTGTGCTTCCTGTGTCTCCACAAGGGTCCATGTGATGTAAATGCCATGCAGACCCCTCTGCACATGCTAATTTTCAGGAAAGCTTGTGTGAGGGCATTCCCCATTATCTAGCCCGTTATGATTTATCATTACTGGACTTACTAGAGTGTAGCTGTAAGACCTGGGAGACATGGGAGGTTCCATCTTCTCCTCAACGTCTGTGCCTTCCCGTCCTGAGCCGAGCAGTC
Source organism: Stegastes partitus (assembly GCF_000690725.1). NCBI lineage: Eukaryota > Metazoa > Chordata > Actinopteri > Pomacentridae > Stegastes > Stegastes partitus. The sequence continues at coordinate 84,244 of NW_007578502.1, read as the reverse complement.
ATAGCTCATGAGAATCCTCTCGCAGACGTTTTATACTTTCTCTCTGTGTGGGTGTCCCCAGGTGGAAGCAGCCAGTCCCCGGTGCTGGCCACCGTGTGTGGCAGAGATCCTCCAGGTCCTCTCCACTCCACAGGAGACTCCATGCTCATCCATTTCTCCTCAGACAGCAACGTCAATGGCCAAGGATTTAACGCCTCCTACTCCAAAGGTTGTACACCAAAGCAAATTTATAGTCATCCTATAAAGGTTCATCTCACTAATCTACTAAAAGAATAGCTCCAGACATGTCAGTGAGCAGTAGATTAATGTGGCTGCTGCAGGTATGGCGCCATCTTGGGATTACATGACTCTGCCATTCCCCTACAACAACAATAATCATAAAACTCCTGTCGTTCCAGGTTGTGGTGGATTACTACATGTAGACAGAGGTGTGCTGACTAGTCCCAACTACCCTCAGAACTACCTGCCTGGTCTGGACTGCAGCTGGCATGTGATGGTGACACCCGGCTTTAGGGTTTCTGTCACCTTCCAAAGCCCCTTCCACATTCAAGGCTCTGGAACTGCATGCAGCACAGGAGACTACCTCGAGGTAAACATATGTATGGAAAAATCTGTATACTATGAATACAAGTGGGCTGTAAGGTGGCTCGGTGGTTAGCTCCGGCGCCTCACAGCAAGAAGGTCGCCGGTTGGCGTCCTGGTGAGGACACCCAGGATCATCATCATCTGAATCCCCCGGCAGTCTGAAGCTACAGCAGCATCACTGAGGAACAGTTCAGGTGATCCTGAGCAGCTCTAACTATCAGCTTCATCACAGAGGAACGTTTTCATCCTGACCTTAAAGCACAGAGGGTGTCTGCCTCCAGAACCCAGACTGGGAGCTGNATGATGCTAACCACCGAGACACCTGCAGCCCTTTTAATAACCAATTATTGATCATTTAAATGCACTGCTTTGGCTTTGATACAGCCGCCTTTCTCTGTGTGCCGTCACTGTGTGGTCCCAGCAGTCCCACCGACAGCCTACCTGCCGGTCACACCGGACACGTAGCGTCCATCAACGATGAAGCTACGGACAGGGACAGACCGGAGCTGGGTTTGGAGGGGAGGCAACATGTTGCTGAAGTTGGAAGACATCAAAATTCTTCTACAAGTGTGGCCAGTTTCCCCACTGCACTGAAAATACCCAAATTATTCAGTTGTTGGTGTCAGTGCAACTCGGCCTTGTCTTGCTAGTGACTCCGGGCTAAGGCTGTCGCTGAGAGGCTAACTGTTGGGCCTGTGGCTAACGCTATCTGAAGGACCTGTCACATGCTTCTAAAGTAAAATTAACTTTAGCCGTATGCCCTTACTGACAGACGTGTCTCTCTAGCAGAGTTCACAACCGGCAAAAACTGAACAAGAACCACAATCCAAAGCCAAAATACAGGAAATGAGCTTCTTTCCCAGTGGCTAAAGCTACGCAGTGGCTAGCGGCTAAGTCAGGAGGCAGCCACTGAAAAGGAGTCCAGAAAACAGTAACTAATAATGATTTGGGGTTTGGGCCTTAGTGGGCAATAAGAGGGACAGAGGAGGTAGAGAGTAACCAAACCAAGAAGAACAGCGTACACGACTGCAGTCCAAGGAAACAAGCAGCTCTGGCTCTCCTCACTGATCAGAGCAGTCCCAGGACAGAGGTGGTGGGCTTGTACAGCCTCACTGTGTGATGTAATGGAATATTTCTGGCTCTAAACTGCATTATGTGTCTTGCAATGAGTCAGCAACTTGTTAAACAGGTCGCATTTAGTGCTGTCCAAATTAAAAGCTGATTAAACATGTCTTTTAGGACGCTACTGTGGCTCTGACATACCTCATCCAGTGACATCCTTCAGCAACGCTTTGGTGGTCAACTTCATCTCCGATGAGTCGGTCTCCAAAACAGGATTCAGAGCGACCTACTCAGCCTCCATCTCCGGTAAGACGTCCTGGATAAAGCGCACAACTCTAGCACCACATACCTGACAATTCAAATCACTGTGTACGTACACATTAGTGCTCACAGAACGACCAAGAAACCTACGTTGTTCTCACTTGTTCTGCTCAGGTTGTGGAGGCGATCTGGTGATGGAGAGCGGGGCATTTAACAGTCCTAACTATCCAGATCCTTATCCACCTAATGTGGAATGTGTGTGGACCATCACCAGTTCTCCAGGAAACCGTGTCCAGCTCTCATTTATGTGAGTCACTGAACAACATATACGAGCACAAATATTCTAAACTTAAGGGTTACTGGTGGCATTTTATAAAATGACCCAGTGGCTTTCAGCAGTGTCCCACAGACTTCTTCAGCACATTGAATTGCTCAGATATCATATACATGTGTATATATATATATATAACTGCCATCATGATGAGTGACTGTGTGCCCATGTGTGGCTGGATACGAAATATGAGACAGCCGTGGAATTAGCTTTCACAGCCCAAAGTTTGTTTTGTGTTAGTTTTCTTTAAAACAGTGAACTTAAATTTAAAATATTTAAAACATATTTCATGGATTTAAAAATGTGAAATATCAATAAGAAAATTCCCTTCACAAGCTAAAAAAAGATGGACAACTGATAACATTTCAAAGGCCATTTTGGGAATGTTCCTGTACGTTTCCGTTCAGAACATGGATATGTAATGCTCGCATAATGCTGAGAATGGCGTAGTTTGCAACAGCCAGACCAGCACTGCTGCTCAGCATGAGCTTGTCCCGGATGTACCGGGTTGGAAACGACGTTGGCCAGGATGTAGCATCGTATGCTATGCAGACAGCATCAGTACGATGCTATAGCATGATGTGTTAGACCTTCTCCAGGTACAGCTACTCATTCCAGCCTAGAGAGCAAGCTGCTCATTGTGGAGCAGCTAACGAGTTTCCTCATTTACACTCATGGTGGATCTCACAGGTTTTTACCTTTGGCTGTTCTGTCCACATGGTGACTGGTGCACATTCCCTGTTTGAGCACTTTATAATCTGATGTTTTACACTATTTGATGTAGATGTATTAATCTGCACTTCTTATTTGCAGGAGCTTCTACCACTGAATGTCAGTAACCACCTTCTCATGTGTTGCTCAGTGTGTTTCACCTTCAAGGAGACTCTGGCTGTCAGAAGGACTACCTGGAGATCAGAGAAGGCAGCTCCACTGGGCCTTTAGTTGGTCGCTTCTGTGAAAACTCACTCCCCTCCAACTACACCTCTGTGGTTGGTCACGTCCTGTGGGTTAAGTTTGTCTCCGATGCATCAATTAGCGGAGCAGGATTCAGAGCCACCTTCTCACACTGTGAGTGTCTGAGCATGAACACCATTCAGCAGTCTTCTTCATAGTCATCTACCACCTGTTTTTCTGGGGCACTTGCTGACTTTAGCAGGAACTGTGTCAACAGTGCTTCTGAACATTCTAGAGTTAGATTCATATTTGATGTCAAGTCAATAATAATTTTCTTAATGATGTTAAAAACCTACTGAAAACTGAACAATATTCATGAATAGACCAGAGTCCAAACAGAAATCAGGGATGGGTAATACATGATGGACAGATCTTCCTCTGATGCTGCGCTACAGGATCAGCCGCTGACTTTAGGTAAAGACAAAGGGGACCTCCATAGTGTCACAGGTTTCCTAACAGCGGTTTTTAGCAAGCCCAGTGTGATAGCTGCATCGGTACCAAGTGTCTGACAGGGTTCCCTGCTAGTCCACGAAGGATCAAAGAGGGAAGCGCGAGTGGAGCTGAGCTGGGCCACCAACTGGTGAATGGACTGTTCTGTGGTTCAGAGCAGCTGTGCCCTTAGTTATGGATCGTTTAAACCTTAACAGAACTTTAACGGTGAGTTCTATGAACGTTCACCTCCCAGACGGTCGTCAGCAGGCACACAGGTCGGGGCTACAGGTGCATAGGGAGTCACAGCCCTGGTTTCTGGCTGAGGCCTAGAACACCTTTTGGTAGTACCCTACAAAAAACAAAGGTGGGTGCTGGGTGTCCTTCACCAGCACATTTGTGACAGATGTCACACACGTGGCTCTGGGTCCGTCGGGTCTCAAACTCCTGCACATGTGTGTTTTGGTTGTCACGAAGAATCAAATGGAACTCAGCATCACACCATGCTCTTGTCATTGCCTGGTCCGTTTGTTGTTTCTCAGCACCAGATGGAAACAGGAAGTTTCTGTGGGAGTCATACAGTCTGATCTGTCTCTGATGCCTCATTACATGCTGGCTGTGTTCTGTGCACCTCTGCTTATCTGTTCAGTAACCAAACATGAATGAAATAGATGAGATCAAACACAGTTTCAACTGAGAGTGAACAGGAAGTCTGACTTGAGCTTCCTCTCTGTTCCTCAGTGTACGGTGTTGATGTGGTGGGGGAGTCTGGTCAGATAGCGTCACCGCTGTATCCTAGGATCTATCCAAATAACGCCCACTACCGCTGGACCATAACTGTGGAGGGAAACCGCTACATCCAGATCCGCTTCTTGGACATGGACATCGAGGACCTGTATGACTGCTACTATGACCAGCTCAAAGTGAGTCTGTGCACACTGTGAAACCACAACCAGTGACCTGAGCTGCACTGTGATGTCACAGCGGCTCATATCGATCCATTGGCCACTTCACTTTGTATCGACATCGAACAAATCATTGTTTGGAAATCAGGTGTTCTCCAGTAGATCAGATACACACCTGAAATAAGGAACCGTCAGTCTGAAGCCATTAGTGGACGGAACCTTAAAGTTTCACTGCTTCATAGCACCTCGCCCGACATCTCCATGTTTCTGTTCACATGGTGTGACAGTACCATTCATGGTTTCCGTGTTAGCTGTACATGTGGTTCCATTCATAGGACGGTACGCATCAGGGCTCTGCTACGCCGCCGTCGCATTGCCCCTCACATCCCCCATCCTGACCCTAAAACACACAGGGCTCCTGTTGTCTCAGAAAAGCTGGCTGGGACTTTAATTAACAAGATCCTCACAGGATTTAGCTGCTAAGTATAGCAGCTGTTACGGTCAGTTCACAGACCCACGTGCAGAGCAACAAGACAACAGGAGACAGATGTAAAAATAAAATAATTTATTTTACAGCAGGGCAAGGGAAAGACTCACCAAGCTGGTGGTATAACCACAGTAGGAATGCTAAACTAAAACTAACGATAACAAAAAACGCACTCGGAACCCGAAACTAAAACTACACGAGTGGTAATGCAGGCAAGAAGCTAACTCAAACAAAAGACTATAGAAGGATATACAAAACGAAAGCTAAGCTAGAACGAGGAACAAAAAGAGACTAAGCAAATAAGGCTCAGTGACAAACAAGGAATCTAGAAGCTACACTAAAGCACACGAAGCTAGCGGCTAACAACTTAGCTGAGGGAAACCGGAGAGGGAGCGGGGAAGGCAGGCGGCGCAGCAGAACGGTGGTGAGGACGGGGAACCAGGGAGACGGCAACAGGGAGTCCAGCAGGGAACGGAGGGAGAAGATGAGGGTGGTTGGAGGAGCACACACGCTGGCTGGTGGAGTCCTGGGGAGCGGAGAGACAGTTAGCCACAGAGCAAAACGAGAGCTAGAACAAACACTGACTATCAGTTGATCACGGTCCGGCGTCTGCTGATGGTTTGGAGCTGGTTTAAGTACTGGCAGAGAGAGTGAAGTGGCGAGTCAAACCCAGGTGTGGCTCTTCAGCTTGATTGCACGGAGATGAAGCACAGGTGTAACCCATCAGCGCCGCCTGCACTGCCGCTCACGCCCACCTACAGGAAAAGGAGGAAGGGAAAGGAGGGAGGGGGAGTACCGCCACTAGTCGGCGCCAACGGCCGTGACAGTAGCATGTCAGTGATTACTGACCATGTGTGTTGTGCTGCCATCCCAACACAGAGGTCAGCTTTAGCACAGGATTTCTGGAGCACTGTGTTCATCCAGTGTTAATGGAAAGCATGCAACTATTAGAGTATTTCCAAAGCCCTGTTACTTCAATCACAACATTTTTATTGATAAGGTATGAAGGTATGAATGACTGGGCATCTCCTCATACAGCCTTTCCTGAAAACAAGCATCCGTTTAGTTTTCCTGTTGCGTATGCAGCTGGTGTTCTTATGAACAGTCCATGTGGTTTTGTATTTGGACTGCAGGCAGCCGTTTGCAGAGGGGTCCATGCACCCTGTGTTCTGGTTGAAATGTGCATATCAACCCAAGAACAGAAGCTAATGACCTAGATAGAGCTAAAGATGCTGCTGAAGCTGGTCAGAGAGTCATTATCCACAGTGGAACCAGTCCTGTACCGACATGGGCTGGAAGGCTGCTCAGAGAGGAAGAAGACATCACTCCAGAAGAACCATAGAAAAGACAGATTACAGTTTGTAGATGCTGCCGGTGGGATTGCTGAGACCACACAGTGACTGCAGACAGAGAAAGGCGGCTGTAGGAATGGGCCAGAACTCAGAGTACTGAAAGGAAACCCAGAATGTTTGACCCAAGTCATGCAGTTTAAAGGCAACGCTAGCAGATACTGAGGAGATGGATGGAAACTTCTGACTCAGAAGAAAGGAACAAAAAATCCTCTCTCTCCTTATTCTGGCATTTGGCAAATATAAATGTAGGTGATCCTGACTGAGCTGAAACAGGAAGAGTTCAGTCTGGTTTAATGTCAGACAGTGAGAAGCAGAAGGTTGGATGTCTTTTCATACGGTGGATGTAAACTCCTGGTTTCTGCTGTATTTGCTGAAGACCACTTTGCTGTCTATCCTTGTTCCTCTTCAGATATTTGACGGCCCTACCGTTGATTTCTACCCTATTGGGACCTTCTGTGGTTTGACCCTTCCCCATACTGTGAGAAGTGCAGGAAGCAGTGTCACCCTGCAGTTCCGGTCTGACTCAGTGGTGGGAGGACGAGGCTTCCTGGTGGAGTGGACTGCTGTACAGGACTCTGGACCACCACCCACCATCGCACCAGGTGAGACACAGCAGTTTGAGCCCTTTAACACAAACAACACAGCACATAAGAAATCCAATCTGCATCCCACGGCCCACTGAAAAGGTGGAGGACATGACAAGGCAGGTGGCAGCACTCAAGGTGGAGGACACAGGTAGGACTGTGAAAGCTTAAATATCATATCAGCTAATACTTGAACTCACACTTTAAATGACTGATCAGCATGTGCACACCAAATACTGTGCAACAAACTAAGCTGGAGAGTTAGTGTGATTGATATAGTACCCGAGATAGTGTGCACGTGTAGTGTGTGTGCACGGCATAAAAACATTCCACCCTATGAGGCAGTCCAAGACAGCACTGAAGTCCTGTCTCCAGCTATGGTCCATGTTCTCTGCAGTCTTACTACTGTGAACATTAGGTCTGATATAGAGGACGTTGTGCTCAGAACATGAATTATCACACAGTTAAGAATTTAACTTTCTGACACGTTTATAAAATGGAGATCGAGTGAAATATCTGAGGTAGCAGCGTAGTTAATATGGACTACTTTTGTGATTTCGTTTCCAACCTGAAACCAGACGTTTACATCCACTGAATAAAGAGACATCAACCCATCTGACATTAAACCAGACTAAACGTTTCCTGTTTCAGCTCAGCCAGGATCACCAACATTAGTTCTATTGACTAACCACCAGAATAATGAGAGAGAGAGTTTTTTTATGACTTTCTTCAAAGTCAGAAGTTTACATCCACTAAGATCCTTCAAACTGTTTGTGAAAGCCCAGATGATGATGTCATGGCCTTGGAAGCTTCTGATTGGTTAA
>NW_007578502.1:69188-70475 GCF_000690725.1 Stegastes partitus | reverse complement strand
CCAAATACAAGAACCTCAGTTTGTCTGGATTTAAATGAAGGAGATTCCAGGTCATCCAGACCTTTATGTCCTTCAGACATGTTGGAGTCTGACCAGCTGGTTGGTTTCATTTGGCTTCATAGATAAATATAACTGGGTGTCGTCTGCATAACAGTGGAAATGTCTGCAGTGCTTCCTGATAATACTGCCTAAAGGGAGCATGTACAAGGTCCTAACACAGAGCCCTGTGGAACTCCATCACTACCTCTGCTGCAGGTGGAAGAACCATCATTAACATGAACAAACTGGAATCTGTCTGATAAATATGATGTAAACCAGTTCAGTGCAGTTCCTTTAAGCCCAGTAAACATTCTAGTCTCTGTAACCAGATGCTGTGACCCACTGGATTGTTGTTAGCAGTAACAAAGTCTGTGAACTCTTCCATGGCATCAAGGAGAGGAGAAGTCCTGGTCCTGATGGTATTGGAGGTCGTGTTCTTAAGCACTGTGCTGCCCAACTGGCAGATGTATTTGGTTTTATCTTTCTAACGTCCCTCCAGCTCCACAGGGTTCCCTCTCTTTGGAAAGACTCCATTATTGTTCCGGTGCCCAAGTCTGCATCTCCCAAATCCTCAAATGACTTCAGACCTGTTGCATTAACCTCCCTGGTCATGAAGTCATTTGAGAAAATTGTCAAAGAGTCCATTCTGACCTGCGTCCAGGATAAGCTGGACCCACTTCAGTTTGCTTACAGGTCAGGCAGAGGAGTTGAAGATGCAGAAGGTACCCTGCTAACTTGGTTTGAACCCACCTTGAGGGAGCCGGTTCCTTGGCTCGTCTTTTATTTATTGATTTCTCGTCTGCTTTTAATTGCATTCAGCCACTTATTTTAGCAGGAAGGCTACTTGATTCCTACAACGTTGAGCCTGGTCTTATAGCTGGCTGATGGACTTTTTACCAGAGAGGGTGAGAGTGAATGGTGTCCTGTCAGACCCTCGTCTCCTCCACTGGATCACCTCAGGGTTGTGTCCTCTCACCGTTGCTCTTTGTTTTATATACGAATGAGTGCTGCAGCCAACATGCAGGGCGTCACATTGTTAAGTTTGCTGATGACTCAGTTATTGTGTCCTTGCTGAGTGGTGACGCCCGGATCATGGACCAGTGGTGAAGGAATTCACAGACTGGTGCAAAGCTTCCTTCTTACACATTAATGCTGAGAAAACTAAAGAAATGTTTATTGACTTTCGAAGGAATCCTCCAAACATTCCTCCTTCCAGGATTGATAATCAAGCAGTGGAGCAGGTCAGCA